>NC_031967.2:72597200-72689700 GCF_001858045.2 Oreochromis niloticus | reverse complement strand
AAGACCCAACCTGACATATAGACACAGACGAAAAGGCGCACGCAGACTCAAATGTGCATTCCCACCCCCATATACACAACCAAATACTCGGCACTTACCCAACGTATAGACAGACACACATAGACACTGCATAGATAATCACACTCCCCAAACATACTCTACATCCCAGGTCCATGTACCCCTGTCCCCAGAGGGGCAAGCCGCACCTAGACCCAGGAGGTGTAACCCTCAATCTGACGGCCAGCAGCTCCTCCCAGCTCCCCAGCCCTGACGGCTAACAGAACCGGGGTGAGTGAAGACCCCAAACCTCCCTCCACCCGCTCATATGTAGTATTGCTGTGTGCTGTTCTAAAGTGCATTTAAAACACAGGAGGGCATGGTGCTTCCTGCCAGAGAGCAGCACGGCTCCTCCCAAAAACCCTCACTGTCTATATGCATTAAAATTGAGGGTAGGGCACCAGCGCCAGAGGTGGGTTGGAATACACCGACCATCCTCTGGATGCTGTAAAACGTGCCCACCCCCCAAGGCCCAAGGAGAGATTTTTGTAAAAAAATAAAACGTACAGCCCTGCTATCACTTCCAACATAAATGAAGACTAAAAAATACACAACAGTGAACTTTGTAGGGTTACTGAAGTTGGGCTAGCTGGTATATAATGCTGTGCTAGTGATCGCTAGCGATACAGCTATGTTTGCATAACAAAGCATATCACATTGAGGCTGGAGGATGAACGCAAACTTTTTTCTACTCGATAAAAGTTCCCGATGTTTTTTTTTTGACAAATGCAATCGCATGGAAATACGCTGTAAATGGACCAAACTTCAGTAGGGGGGAACAACTGAGATAATCCATTCACAATACGAGGTTAAGTCACTAATGTAAGATAAGATAACCTTTATTAGTCCCACACATGGGAAATCTGTTTTGTTACAGCAGAATGTAGACAGTGCAAAGTTAGCATAACAATGAAAGGGAATGTTGTATTTCCTAAAAATAGATACCAAAGTCAGCATGTACAGGGGTCCATTCTTCGTACCTCGCTTACTACATCCAAGATCAAATGACACATCCAAGATCAAATCATCGCGCTAACTTTGAGCTCGCTAATCCGGTTCTCCGAACACACCTGTTGTTGACGATTAGTATAGCTGGATGAAGTAATCTGAGATCACTGGGTGGCTTAAAAGGGGCTACGCATCGATAGTAGAAACATTGATCGGCAACCCTGTGATTGGTCGGCGAAGATGTCGAAGGAGCGCGCTCAGTATTTGACGGCAGCAGAGCAAGAACTCTTTATTGAGGGATATCAGGAGTTTCAGAGTTTAATCAAAACGCAGGGGAACACTGCAAAGGCTGCAAAAGCAAGGAGAGAGGGCTGGCAGAAAGTTGCTGACAAATTAAACTCGTAAGTGATCCATGATATTACATATCATGTGATATTATATTATACCACATTATATTATATTACATTATATCCTCTTCCACATTAGAGCCACAACAGGACCCACTAGAACATGGGAACAAGTAAAAGTGAAATATAAGAATATTCTACAGAATGGTAATATTTATCACTTATATTGCTTTTAGTCTCTTGAAAAGAGACCCTGAAATAATCTGTTTGTTTGTTTATAACAGCAACCAAGAAAAGGGCAGAGCAAATAAAGACAGGTGGTGGGTCCTGCACCCCCTCGTCACACCCCTTTTTGTACTGTGACATTTATTGACATTGTGGGTTTTTTTGTGTGTAGTTTGACATAATCACTTTTACCTGTTCCCATGCAAGGGGTGACTGAAGCATGCACAGTAAGTTGGGAAACACACATATTATATATATATATATATATATATATATACATATACATATACATATACATATCTCTATAGAGAGAGAGAGAGAGAGAGAGAGAGGGAGAGAGTGAGTGAGTGTGTGTGTGAGAGAGAGAGAGTGTTAAGTAAATAATACCCTCACGGGAAAATCGATATCTCTCTATGAGCACACTGTCGCGCTGAGCTAAAGGATCCTGTCTATCCCGCAATATACGCTGAATTCTGAAAACTCTGCTTATCAATCTTGCACCATCCGCAATGGGTTGCTCGCGTACAAACGGACAGGACATGGCTGCGACATACTTCCCAAATCCACCTTCGCTTTTATAGCCGTGGTCTCTCATCTTGATTGCACGAAGTAATTTACTATTACTACTCTAAAATATGAATTACATCTGACATAATCTACTACATGACATAGAATGATTAATAGTACATTTCCCTTTTTTTCGGAAATGACCTGTATGTATCTGTATGAAATCAATAAAAGAATCAAATACTGCATTATCTTTAGTTACATTGATAATATTTATTTATGGCAAAACAGTGGAGAAATATCGCTGTTGCTTTCGTATAAATGAAGCGGACATACCTGAGTGGCCGCGATCTAATCCTGTTTACATAAAGTAAGCCTGCTCCCGAGCAGGTTTACGCTTACGGATCTGTTGCTATGACAGCAAGTCCCGGATGAGCTTCGGAGAACCGAATGATCCAAGATCACGCGAAATCGTCAGCAATCAAATCCGGCTAACTTACTTAGCGAGGTACGAAGAACGGACCCCAGGTCCTTCTCAAAAAATTAGCATATTGTGATAAAGTTCATTATTTCCTGTAATGTACTGAAAAACATTAGACTTTGATATATTTTAGGCAATCAGCCTGTGGCACTGCTGAGGAGTTATGGAGGCTCAGGATGCTTCGATAGCGGCCTTAAGCTCACCCAGAGTGTTGGGTCTTGCGTCTCTCAACTTTCTCTTCACAATATCCCACAGATTGTCTATGGGGTTCAGGTCAGGAGAGTTGGCAGGCCAATTAAGCACAGTAATACCATGGTCAGTAAACCATTTACCAGTGGTTTTGGCACTGTGAGCAGGTGCCAGGTCGTGCTGAAAAATGAAATCTTCATCTCCATAAAGCTTTTCAACAGATGGAAGCATGAAGTGCTCCAAAATCTCCTGATAGCTGACACGACTTCCGGTTGGCAGCGAGCAGAATGGTTGCGTAATTCCTGAGCTCCTCGAGGTCGAGCGAATTCCCCCTTAAATTCAAGTTTTCTGACTGCTTCAATGTTTAAAACAATGCCGGGGGGAATAAAGACAAAGAAAAAGAATAAGAAGATACATGAACCAACGGAACAGTGTTCTCCAGAAGAACGAGAGGACACGCACGCTGATATGGCTAACTCAGATGAAGAAGATGGCGAGGGGGCCAATCTCGAGTCTTTGCAAGAGGGCATTAAAAATATCAGCCAACAAATTTTTGACCTCCGGACGGAGATGAAAGCTGACTTCAACGCATTCAAAGAAGACCTCAGGTGTGAGTTGAAAGACGACCTAAAGAAATTCAAAGACAACACAAACCAACAGCTATCGGCTAACAAGCTAGCGCTCCAAGAACACGGCAAGAAACTCGAGGAAGCCGAAACACGAGTGGCGGGGCTTGAAAGCTGGTCAGCGGTGGCTTATGACGTGCTGAGACAATCGCTAATGGAGCAGAGGAAACTAACCGAAAGGCTAGAAAACCTTCAATCTAGATCGAGAAGAAACAACCTGCGAATCTACGGAGTTCCGGAAGGAGAAGAGGGCAGCTCGGTAATGTACTTTGTTGAAAATGTGATCAGAGGAGAGAGGCTATTACCTGATGGCACTGACCCACAAATACAACGGGCTCACCGATCCCTCGGTCCTAAGCCAGGTGCTGATGCCGCTCCCCGTTCCATTGTCGTCTGTTTTCTTCAGTTCAAAACAAAGGAAACCGTCCTCAGAAACGCATGGCAGAAAAAGATCCTCGTCAAAGACAAACTCATCGGTTTCGACCATGATTATACTGCCACGGTAGTACAACAGCGCCGTGCATATAGAGAAGTGAAAAGCGCACTTAAACAAAAGGGCATACAATTCCAATCTCCATTCACAAAACTCCGGATCCACTGGGACACGGACCCTCAGGTGTACCACAATCTGGCAGAGGCGATACGAGAGATGCAGCGTAGGGGATTTACAGTGGAGGAGCCACGCGAAAGAGGAGGATTCGATCCTACGTCTCTACTAGAGCAGCTGGAGCAAGCATCACCATGGCAACCCGTGACCCGGAGAAGCAACAGCGGAGCCATTCAGAGAGTGCGTGACAAACTACAAGAGTTCCAGCGGAGAACAACTTGACTTCGGAGAAGGGTTTGTCTGTACAGAAACTATCTCAGTGTGGGGACAGATAACGTAAACAGTTTAAATATGTATCTGCCTTTCCTGAATAATGAACATGTTCTTTATGGTTCTAGTTGTGTATAATCGCTCTACCTTGAGGTAGAGTTGGATGTCTCGAGACCGGTCTTGGTCTCGAGACCGGTCTCGAGACCACTTTTACGTGGTCTTGGTCTCGTCTTGGTCTCGACGGACTTTTGTCTTGGTCTCGGTCTCGACGGACTTTTGTCTTGTCTCGGTCTTGGTCTCGCTGTTTCGATCTTCCGTTCTCAAATCGACATAGTGTTCCGGAGATTTGGAGTCAACCATTAGCGGAGCGGGGGGGTGGCTTACTGGGCTTAAGCCCGGGTCATTTTTTCAGAAGCATGGGGCACCGTCGTAAATTCCCCCTAATTTTGGTATGATCCGAGCTCAGGTACTAGGCGACTGAGCACAGCACGCATGTGAGCGAGGGGGGAGAAGCTGCTGCCTGCGAGTTTGCTGCAGACAGAGGAGAGCTTAAGTTTGACCAGGTACCAAAGCAAATCATTCGTACTGAACTAATAATGTAAATATGACGGTGTATCACAAAAGATTGATATCAAACTGATCAGTTGGTTGCGTTACTTGCTCTTCGAGTGAATCAACAAATGGATAAATAAAAAGCCGAACAACAATGCTGATTTTTTAGAGAGTCTTAGCCTACATTTCATATTTTCAGTTGTTACCCTCCACGGCTAAACAAACTCTCTAAATCGGTTTCAATTGTGTACTGATGAACACAACAATGGACATAAGAAGCTTCTTTCAAAGAAAAAACTCAGGTAGATGTTATTTTATATATTATGCTTTGTATGTTGTTCAGTATATCTATGCAAAACAAGAGAAATTTCAATACACAGCAGTATATTCACAGATGAAACCAGATATTTACATACACTTTAGGTAGAAAACATAAAAACTATTTTTACTGTTAAACATTAATTTAGAGTAAACTTTTGTTTTAGATAAATAAATGTTGAAATATCTTTTGAATTAGTTTAATGACAGAATAAAGAGAGACAGAGCTGTCTATTTTTATCCCTTTCATCAAATTTAGGAGAACATATACACTAAGTTTATTGTTAATTAATAAGAAAAACTCCAGACATTCCATTCTGAGCTTAAGAAGCTTCTGATAGGTTAGTAGAGTCCATGTGAGTAAATTGGTGGCACAGCTGTGGATGCATATAAGGCAAAACACAGAGCCTGTTTCTGTGACATGTGAAAATCAAGAGATGTCAACCAAAACACCAGGAACAGAATTGTGGAGCTCCATAAGTGTGGCTCAATTTTGAATACAATTTGGTGCCATTTGCAATTAAGAAATACATATAGTTTTTCTCTTTACTCTTAAAGTTAACAAATATGTTTTTTATATTTATCAATCTAAAAAAATAAACATTTAGTCTGATTTGATGTTACAATTAAAAAAGTGTTTGTGCTTTTATCTGAAGAGTATGTAAATATCTGGTTTCAACTGTATATTTGATGATGTTGGTGTTTGGCTTGATTGTCAGCACAAAGAGGGAGAGAGAGGAACAGAGAGGGAGAGAGAGGAGCAGAGAGGGAGATGGAGAATGAGGACAGAACAGAGATCGAACAAGAGCAGGTGAGACACACATGTTAGTCAAATGGTTGTTTGCCAAAACTCATCAGAACATGTAT
Source organism: Oreochromis niloticus (assembly GCF_001858045.2). NCBI lineage: Eukaryota > Metazoa > Chordata > Actinopteri > Cichliformes > Cichlidae > Oreochromis > Oreochromis niloticus. The sequence goes on along the minus strand of NC_031967.2, from coordinate 72,683,766 downwards.
CTAGTACCTGTTTCTTTTTAGATACCATTTGTTACTTTTCAAATTCTATATTTATTAAGTTATGCAGGCTTGTTTGCACAACAAGGCTAAATAATTATATAAACTTTTCAGAATCTAAATAGCGTACTTTGGTAGAATTAAAAAAATAAGTGTAGTGCAGGTCTATGATGATTTTCAGTGCTACTATCATCTAGTTCTGATTCTGGTTCCGTCTTGGTTAAGTCCTAAGTAGTCCTGATTTTGAACTGTTGTAGTCCTGTTTTAATTCCGGATCAGTTCTGGGTCTGGTTGAATTGGGATATAGTCCCTGTGTCTTGATACAGGCCCGACTTTGTTCTGCCTTGCTGCTTAATTAAAAAACTAGTTTAAGGTGTCCTGCATATGTGATATTTATTTTTTTTCCTATATGAAGTCATTCTTTTTTGAACAAAACTCAAAACAGAGCCTAATAATCTTTCAGTCATTTCTACCCTCACTTAATTTCCTTTTGCTGCTCAGCTCTCACACAGTGGCTCAGTTATGCTCCAATCCCTCCATATTGTTGCCAATCACATGCGAGGATATAGGATAATATCATTATGTGAAAAACAGAGAGGGTGAGAGACGCGACAGTCAAGTGGAGCGTGCGTCTGTCCTCTCAGTAAGTGAGTGAGACAGTAGACAGCGGTGAGGAGGGCTGTGCGAAAGCAAAAACACATAAATATGCCTGACGCCTGTAAACGAAGCAGCATCTGGCTGCAGTTTAAAGACTTTTTTTGTCTCGGTCTTGGTTTTGGTCTTGGTCTCGTCTCGACTCGGTCTCGGTCTTGGTCTCGTCTCAACTTGGTCTTGGTCTTGGTCTTGTCTTGGTCTCGATACCCTCTGGTCTTGGTCTTTGTCTTGGTCTCGATACCCTCTGGTCTTGGTCTTGTCTTGGTCTCGGATTAGGCGGTCTTGACTACAAGTCTACCTTGAGGTAGCCAACAACTTAAGATAGGATGAGTGTGACTCAGTTCGGGGTTCTCACTGATTCTTAGAGAGGGCCCTCACTTTCAGTGAGGCTCTCCCTCTCATCATTGTGTGGGGGTGTGTCATTTACCTCATATTGGGAGTCATATTGCAATGCTACTCGAGTTTTGAATTCTACAGTTCTCGTTACTTGTTCATTTATTTGTTCTACCGTGTTTTGGTTTAGGTTTTATTTGCTTTCGAGGTCAGTGGTGGAGGATCATTTTGCTTTTACAACAGTATACTATGCCACAGTGTCTGGAATTAATGTTGCTTAATGTTAACGGCCTGGGTAATCCAATCAAAAGAGTATTAACAAAAATAAAAAAAATAAAATAAGGATATAGTCTTTTTGCAGGAAACCCATTTGTCACCACAAGAGAATGAAAAATTAAAGAAACTTGGATATAGGAAAACATATTATAGCTCCCATGTCAACAGCCATAAAAGAGGGGTGGCCAATCTTATGGCGAACAATTTGTCATTCGAACTCTTTGAAGAAATAAAAGATAAAGTAGGACGGTATATCATTGTGAAGGGCAAAACTTTAAACAGCATCTTGACTCTTGTCTGTATATATGCGCCACCAAATAGTCCCAAATCATTCTTTAAAGATCTTTTTGACCTAATCTCAGTGGAGGCAGAGGGAATTTGTATTTGTGCAGGGGACTTCAACGTAATATTGAATTATAATTTGGACACAACTAGTCAAACTAGATGCAAAACACATATAAGCAGACACTTAAACTTGACACTTGAGGAAACGGGACTGGTGGATGTCTGGAGATTACTGCACCCTTCACAAAGGGACTATACACATTATTCAATTCCACACTCAGTACACACCCGGATTGATTACTTCTTAATGCAAAAGGAAGAATTTCACAGAGTGTTGGACTGTAGAATCGGGGTAGCGGATGTCTCAGATCATAACGCGATTTTTCTGACAATTCAGCTGGACTCACTTCCAAAGAACACAGTTTGGCGCCTTAATGTAGGCCTTCTCAATAATGAATCTATTACAAATGATATTAAACAAGAAATAGATACATTCATTAAAGAGAATGACAACGGAGAAGTGAACCCTCTAATTCTTTGGGATTCAATGAAAGCCGTTCTGCGGGGAAGCTTGATAGCAAAAGCTTCTTTTGTTAAAAAAAAAAAGAATTGAAAAATATAATCAATTGACAAAAAATTTAAAAGAGCTGGAAAAAATCTTCAGGACTAAAAAGCGACCCCATAACACAGAAACAAATTTTAGAGGTTAAAATACAAATGGAAAATTTATTGAATCAGGAAGTGGAAAGAAAGGCAAGATATTTGAGACTAAATTATTATGACCTAGGCCCTAAATCTACCAAATTATTAGCTCGAAAGCAGTAAATAGATACAGCAATACACAAAATTAGAAACCCTATAACTCAAGAGTTGGAAACTAAACCGGAAGAAATAGAAAACATTTTCAACAATTACTACCAAAATCTCTATATGCAAGAAGGAAATGTAGATATACAATCAATAAAAAAAAAAAAAAAAAATGTACTCACTAGACCTACCTACCATCGGGAAAAACCAAAACGAAGTACTTACTAAGGGAATCACAGTAGAAGAACTAAATAAGGCAATCAGTAGACTGAAAGCCAACAAAACTCCAGGTAGTGACGGGTTCCCCGCAGAGTGGTATAAGGTATTTCGGGAGAAGCTTAACCCTATCCTGTTAAGAACTTTGAATTGGATAATTAAGAATGGCCAGATACCCCCATCGCGGAATGATGCTATCGTGTTTTTGATCCCCAAGGAAGGAAAGGATAGAGATAACTGTGCAAATTATAGACCAATATCTATCCTAAATGTAGATTACAAATTGTACACTTCAATTATAGCTAAACGAATCGAACTGTTCATTAATGACATAATTGAGGACGACCAATGTGGATTCGTCCCAGGGAGGCAAACACAGGTCAATATCAGGAGGACATTACACATACTTCACAAAATTGACAGTAATAAATGGGATGCAGCTCTTGTTAGTCTGGACGCCGAAAAGGCTTTCAACAGGGTAGGGTGGGGATTCTTGTATCAGACCTTAGAAAGATTTGGTTTCACTGAAGACTCAATAAAATTAATAAGAGCAGGGTATCACCAACCTGTAGCTAGACTTAAAATAAATGGATCCCTATCAGCAAGATTCAGCTTGCATCACGGAACAAGGCAGGAATGCGGATTAAGTCCCATACTCTTTGCATTATATATTGAACCTCTGGCTCAAGCAATACGACAAGAGGTAGATATAAAAGGGGTCTCTATAGGAAAAAGGGAACATAAAATAGGATTATTTGCGGATGATGTGATATTGTATCTGAGGGACTTGAACACCTCCCTTCCTAAACTTCTGGAAGTAATAGCAGAATTTCATGAATACTCGGGATATAAACTCAACATCACAAAAACACAAATGATTCACTTCAATTATGTACCGAGCAAAGAAATTAAAGAAGGCTTTAATATCAGTTGGAAAACTAAAGAAATCAGATATTTGGGTGTCTTCATAACAAGAAGCCCAGCTTCATTGTACACTTCAAATTCAATTCCGATCACGGATGATATTAGAAAAGACGTGGAGAGGTGGCCAACATACCCGTTAGACTTTAGCAGCAAGATAAATGTGATAAAAATGAATGTAATGCCAAGGCTGCTGTACATTTTCCAGGCACTGCCGGTTAAAATTCCATCTCTACAGTTTGAAGCCTGGGATAGAATGTTGTCGAGATTCATATGGGGAGGTAAAAAGGCAAGAATACGCTTCTCCACTCTGCAGTTGCCAAAGGACAAAGGGGGTATGGCTTTGCCTAACCTTAAAGTATATTTTCAGGCAGCGCAATTGCGCCCTTTATGTCTATGGTGTGACAATTCATACACCGCAAAGTGGAAACAGATTGAGACACAGGATAGCATGGACTACAATGTCCAGACATTGTTAGGAGAAAATACCTTAACTGACATTATTGAGTCAAAACTCGATCCCATATCCCAGTTTTCAGTACATATGTGGCACTCTATTGTCAAACATTTAAAACTGCAAAATGACCATAGGAAGTTGAGATGGATAGCCTTGGACAAGAGTTTTAAACCAGGACAGTATGACAGGTCTTTCAAAGAGTGGACCAACAGAGGCCTAACTGCTTTCTGCTTAATTACAAAAAAGGACAAAGTTAGGAGCTTCCAAGACCTTAAAGACATGTTTGACTTGGAAAATCAGGATTTTTTTCGATATCTACAACTTCGAGATTATTACAATAAAGAGATAGCTGAGGCTGAGATGATTAACCCTCTAATTGAAACAATGTGCGACGCCTACCAGCAGAAAACTACTAAACTAGTATCCAAATTATACTCTAATTTGATGAAGAATCAAAGATTTACCTCTTTATATGTAAAGACAAAATGGGAACAGGAACTAAAACTATCAATTACAGATGAAACATGGTACCAGTTATGTGGTTCGCTTCAAACGTCTACAAATTCCCTACAGTGGCGGGAATTTAATTGGAAATGCCTTATCAGGTTTTTTTTAATCACTCCTCACATTAGGAGTAAGCAGTTGGGCATACAGCAGCCTTGTTGGAGAACCTGTGGTGAATTGGCAGCTAACCACTCCCATATTTTCTGGTCTTGCTCTAAAATTAACCCATTCTGGACAACAGTTAATGATACCTAACAAAAAGTCCTGGGTTACAAAGTCCCTGAGGACTGTACTGTTTTATTTTTAGGAAATATTGATGATAGCGTTAAAAGAGAGGACTTATATTTAACTAAGATCCTTCTTACGGCAGCAAGAAAAGCCATTACCAGGCTTTACCTTAAGCCTGAGGCCCCAACTTTCCTTCACTGGACAAGCATAATTCAAAAAGTATACATAACAGAAAAATTAACTTTCGCACTAAGACTGAAAGTACAGCTCTTCACTCCGAACTGGAAGAAATGGTCAATGTTTATTATTTCTGACACAGGAATTGACTTTACTCTATGAGTACTGTCTCTTATCTGGGAAGCATAACAACGACATGTATTCCCCTGAGGATTTTTATAGATGTAACCTCTATTGTTACTATTATTATGGTGTGTGTGCTTTATCTTTAGATCTGCATATGATCTGTACGAGGAGTTCGGTGGCAGAAACCCATATTACTGCCCTTTTTGTGGACAAACGTTCTAATCTTTACAAATATTCAACATGACGGCTTGGTTCCACATAGAGATCTTAAATTTGTATTCTATTTTATGATTACATTCTAACTAGAAATGGGGTTTCTGCGGCCGAACCAATCTCCTACTCACTGCAACTCCTCCACTGCCTCTTTCTGTTTTAAATTTTTTTTTTTCTGTTTGCTTTTACTTTTTGATTACTAGTGTTGGGAGAGATTCTTTTATTGTTACCATATAACCTGCCTTATGATAAATGCATTGAGAACATGTTTTACAGCATTATTTTATCAGTAATATTTCTTACAGGGTTCATATTGCATTGAATATGTTTGTCATCACATTCATTCTATTCACAGGTTTAGTTCATTTTATACACATTGCATATCTGTGCTTGTTTAGAGTTGATGTTCCATCCAAGAGGGTTTTAAGCTTCACTGGTGAGAGTGTCCAGGTGATACATGTTGAGGGAAGATGAGAACATAGCAGGTTAATTGCATGCATGCTTACAATACACATAAATCTAGCAACAGGCCTGAGCGAAGGCCCAAGTGTCTTCTGTTCCTTCTTGAGACTTGCTGCAATTTAGTCTACTTAGTGATTAATGACGAGTGTCCATTATTAGCTCTTAGAGACCCTGAAGCTTGAAGTTTATTACCGTAAAAGGCAAGTGATATAGAAAAGAGAAGTTACATGTCTGTTTATAGTTATTAGAGATGTACAAGATGTACCCTTGTCTGTAAACAATGACTGTACACAATGTATTTTTGACCTGTATTGATGTGTATGTGTGGGCGTTAATTTTCTATGCTATAAAACCAGCATTCAATGTATTTTTGTCAGAGGAAGACATATGCTGATGTTTCCTCTCTTAATAAACTCATCGTTTGATTGCACTTTTCTGGAGCCTCCGTCGTTTGTTGTCTGGTCTGCAGTTGATCGATCTCGCTTCACTAGGTAATGTCCTTTGAGTACTTTCTGTTTGTTAAAAAGTAAAAAATGCTAATAAAAAGAGATTTGCAAAAAAAAAAAAAAGAAAAAGAAAAGTTACCCACTAGAATTTGTCTGTTAAGTTTCAGAATTTTCATAGTGATGACACAGATAAAAATATGCTCTCAGCTGTAAGAAGGACGTCTTTATTTTTTATAGCACACACACAGAAAAAAGTGTGCGTTATTGCAGAGAGTATATAACGGGAGGTGGAAATAGCCGATAAGATGCATTGTGATTGCATGTGATGCGCATGTATATGCTGGTGATCGTCAATAAAGCTTCTCTCTGTGGGTACTTGACACTGTACTTGAGGCATTTTGGCATTTCCTTCTCCCCAGTCTTCCTCCAGACTCTGGCACCTTGATTTCCGAATGACATGCAAAAGTTGCTTTCATCCGAAAAAAAGTACTTTGGACCACTGAGCAACAGTCCAGTGCTGCTTCTCTGTAGCCCAGGTCAGGCGCTTCTGCCGCTGTTTCTGGTTCAAAAGTGGCTTGACCTGGAGAATGAGGCACCTGTAGCCCATTTCCTGCACACGCCTGTACATGGTGGCTCTGGATGTTTCTACTCCAGACTCAGTCCACTTCTTCCGCAGGTCCCCCAAGGTCTGGAATCGGTTCTTCTCTACAATCTTCCTCAGGGTCCGGTCACCTCTTCTCGTTGTGCAGTGTTTTCTGCCACACTTTTTCCTACCCACAGACTTCCCACTGAGGTGCCTTGATACAGCACTCTGGAAACAGCCTATTCGTTCAGAAATTTCTTTCTGTGTCTTACCCTCTTGCTTGAGCGTGTCCATGATGGCCTTCTGGACAGCAGTCAGGTCGGCAGTCTTACCCATGATTGCGGTTTTGAGTAATGAATCAGCTGGGAGGCTTTAAAAGCCTCGGGAATCTTTTGCAGGTGTTTAGAGTTAATTCGTTGATTCAGATGGTTAGGTTAATAGCTCATTTAGAGAACCTTTTCATGATATGCTAATTTTTTGAGATAGGAATTTGGGGTTTTATGAGCTATGTATGCCAAAATCATCAATATTAAAACAATGAAAGGCTTGAACTACTTCAGTTGTGTGTAATGAATCTAAAATATATCAAAGTCTAATGTTTATCAGTACATTACAGGAAATAATGAACTTTATCACAATATGCAAATTGTTTGAGAAGGACCTGTACATGGAGAACAGAGTTGGACCCAAAACAGACCCCTATGGCACACCACAACACACAGGGGTGGAGGAAGAGAAAAAAAATAGAAAAAGACCTCTCTGACAAATAAGATTTAAACCATGATAAAACCATGCCTTTTAGACCAACAACGTGTTCAAGTCTCGATAAAAGAATGCTGTGTCAAAGGCAGCAGTCAAATCTAAAAGGACTAAAACAACAGAGCAACCTGAGTCGACAGTTAAAAGAAGATCATTAAAAACTTGTAAAAGTGCAGTCTCAGTACTGTGAAGAGATTTAAAACCAGACTGGAACACTTCACAAATGCCATGAGTGTCTAAAAAGGTCTGAAGTTGCTTGAAAAGAACCTTTTCCAAAATTTTGGACTTAAGAGAGTTTAGAAATTGGCCTGAAGTTAGAAAGTACATTTGGATCAAGAATTTTCTTCTTAGTAATGGGTTGCACAACAGCATGTTTAAAAAACAGCTGGTACACAACTTGTTGACAATGAAGTATTTAATAAAAATAAAATACTAGGCCCAATGGCATGAAGAGTTTCTTTAAGGAGGCGAGAAGGAAGAATATCTTGTGGGGAATTAGACAGTCTTAAGTGATCAATTACTTCCTTCAGTGCAGAAAAAGTCAAAGGCTCAAACTGCTGAAAAACAGCCAAGCATTTACAAGGTGGATCTAGGTCTAACACTGCCTGGGAATACAGTGTTCGTAAGGTTGAGATTTTTTTAATGAAGTGATTCAAAAAGTTTTCACAAAGTGCAAAGGAAGCCTCCATAGGAACAGTGGCACAGGGGTTAATCACAGAATTAAAAATATTAAAAATAACTCGGGGCTTATGAAAGTTGGTAGAAATTACACCGGATAGGAAAGCAGATTTTGCAGCTTTAACAGTTTTCTGATATTTTGTTAAGCAGTCATGCAGGATGCCCAAAGACACCTGGAGCTTGTTTTCTTTCCATTTTCCCCCTGCACGTCGACATTTACGTCTGAGAGTGCGGGTGGTTTCATTCAGCCAAGGTTGATGTGAAGATTTGTTGCGTTTAGTCCTTAGTGGAGCAACAGAGTCAAGGATAGTGGAGCATATTGAGTTAAAAAGGTTAGCTAGGTCATCAGCTGATAGTTTCGCACCGGGGTTGGTATCACAGAGGACCGAGTTAGTAAAAGCAGAGGAAAAGCGAGCAGCAGTCACTGAATTTATCATGCGCATCTGATGCACAGGTCGCTCGCTGTCCAACTCCACGTTACGCACTGTACATAACTGGGAAATGATCCAATATCCCACAGTCCTTGATTTCTGTAATACAGACATCAAGACCATATGCAAGCACCTGATCAAGTGTATGACCTTTCTTGTGAGTTGGATCACTCACCCACTCAGTGAGATTAAAAGTGTCAATAAGGGCAAGGAAATCTTTTACTAGTCGTCCAGTTTCACAGCATGCATGGATGTTAAAATCACCAGCAATTAAAACACGGTCATATCCTAACATAAGATTCCCCAGTACGTCAGCAAAATTGAGATTAAAATCCTTAATGCATTTCGGTGGACGATAAACCACCGCGCAGACAGATGATGGAGTGCAGTTCATTTCCAAAAGCTGCCCCTCAAAGCTTCCATATGAAACAGGTGGCAGTTGCCGACAGCGAAAATCGCTTTTAAATACTGAAGCTAGCCTTCCACCTCTACCATTGGTCTGGAGAGATGAAAAATGAACAATCGGGGGGAAGGACTTCCGAGAAAGAAGAAAACTCACCACGTCCAAGTCAAGTTGCCATCAGGAATATAAAATCCAGTCCCGACGAGATATAAAAGTCATCTAGGATGAAAGTCAGCTGATCAGCTGATCATTGATTTGATGATTATAGTAGCAACAGCAGGTCCTCACAGATACTGTCTTTACAAAAGATAAAAATAAAAACTAGGCCATTGTTTATTGGCAGACCAAGACAGCCACCCTGGGGCGCACTGACAGAGGCGAGGCTGCCGGACACTGGCGCCACCGGGCCCTCTGACCACCACCAGTAGGCAACGGGTGAAGTGTCTTGCCCAAGGACACAACGACCAAGACTGTCCAAGCCGGGGCTCGAACCGGTAACCTTCCGATTACAAGGCGAACTCTCAACTCTTGAGCCATGATCGCCCCAAAGTTAAATATAAATTAAATATAAGTTAAAGTTAAATATAATAAATACTGATAAAAAGCATGTAAACATATGTTTAATTAATATGTACGTATGTATATGTAATATATAAATGGTGTGGGGGCAGGACTTTGTCCTTTAGAGTGTGTTTGTTAGATTCACTGAGCGACCAATCAGTGGCCGGTCTTACCCTCCTCCCCCAGTCTGTGCGCGCTGCTCAGACACCTGCGTGTGCCTTCGTGTGCTAGTCAGATACGCCAGAGACACAGACGGTGAAAGGTCCATTTACCCGTACGGTGAAGAAGCTGCTGAATAGTCTCATTAACGTCCTTATTTCGGTGGAAATAGTAAGAGTGATACTGTATTCCAAAGGCCGTGAGCCAGCGTGAGCACTGTGAAGCCCCGTGTAGCATTTGTTGCTTCACATGGTCAGGTTTTTTTCCTTTGCTTATTTGGATTGGATTGGGTTGGTTTTGAGGACCTGAGAAGAATCGAGGATCCCTTTTCCAGTACTGGATGGCGAGCCCAGCCCAAAGAGCCGGATTAACTGGTAGATTGTAACCCGACTGGTTACAAACACACTGAGTGACTATTGAACATTGACAGACTGAATTTAACTTAAAAAAAAAAAAAGACACAAAAGACAATATATCCTTGGGTCGACCATTTGTGGGGTTTGTTTTATTTTATTTTGTTTTCAAGAAGCGCGCTCTACTTTTGTTAAATGTGCACAACCTGCTAAACTTTAATAATAATAGTAATAATAATAATAATTTAACGCATTTTTGTTTGAAAATGCATCGTTTTCTCTCCATTTTGGCATCTGGACCACACTGAGATGGAGTTTTCACTGATGGAAAGCGCAGTGGTTTGAAAACGCTCTTGAAAACGAGTCCTTTTTGGTCCTTTTCTTTTTAAAGTTCACTTTTAAGGTATTCCTCCTTAGGGTCCAGCTTCATACAATGGGGAAAAATATGTCCGTAATCCAAAGACGGCAAAGTGGGGGAAAAGAGGGGAAAAAACAAAGAATGGTCCTACCGGCTCGCCACTTCCATATGAAGAAGATCAATTCAAAGGGGGGAAAAAACCTGACCTGTAGGCCAGAAAAATGTCCATTAGCACATCAAGTTCGATTCAGTTTACCGCTAAACAAATACATTTTTCTGCAAGTCTATGTAACAATGCGAATCATGAATAATCATCATCATTATCATCATCATCATCAGTCACAAACGTACAACAGTTAAATTATTAATCTTCTTGGCTACATAGCTTAATCTATACATTCCAGTGGCATTCGCTACAAACAAATACAAAATCAACAATAAAGAAAAACAACTGTCTAACAGACAGCATAGCCGAATTCAAGGCAACACAAAACAATAATCATTCAATTGCACTTTGTTTCATAGTAAGCCCATTTAAGTGCTTAAGTAAATAAAGGTGTTCGAAAACAGCGGTTTTTGTTGTAGTTCTGCTCGCGGTGGGAACGCCACCGAACAAAGTCATTTTTTAATCGCGAAAACGATCGACTGGTTACTGACAACTAAAAGGTTGTTATTGGTAGATATTAAGGACACTTACCGCTGAGGTGAAACGAGTTTATAGACAAACTGAGGGGAGAAAACGCTTTGTTTTCCAACGCCGTTCTAAACGCCATAAGCTTACAGCCACAGCAGGAGTCGAACCCGGAAGTATCCCTCCACAGTCGGTTTTCATAATTGCCGCGACGTGGAAGGAGCCAACCAGGAGAGGGACCTCAAATCAGCTGACGTGGGTCATGTGACAGGGTGTAGTTCAGATGGGTTACAAATACATCTAAAAACGGTGGATTTGCGTTGCAGTGTGGACAGCGAAAACGGAAACTTTCTAAAACGATGACGCATGTTAACCTTATGATGCAGTCATGTGACCAATTAAACTAAGGTAGCAGAGGGCATTGCACAGCAGTTGTTTTGTTTGCTCTCAATTTTGACAGTCCTGTTAAAGATTAATATCAGTCTGTACATGCTCCAGATTTCTTGAAATTATTTAACTCTCAATCACTTTTGCAACTTTTTACTTTTGTGTTACTCACAGCAACAAGTCCACCTCATTGTTAGTCCATTTAAAAAACTGTGCTTTTCCTCAACATTTTGCTGCCACGTTTCAAAGAGCCGGTGTTCCGGGAATCCATCCTACCCATTGTTTCAGCACATGCGCAAAACCATTCTACCTTTGTTAATTGGAGCCACAAGCATACTTTAACAGCTAAAATTCAGTGGCAAACCATCCCACCCTTGTCAATAACAGCTAGAAACATACTCTGATGGGTAAGTGCCACACCATGATACCTTTGTGAATGTTACCTACAAGCATACTTTAACGGGAAAAGTTAAGTGGCAAACCGTCATACCTACTTAAATTTGTGCTGGAATTACTCTGTGACAGCAGAAATGTGCATAAACTACTTACGGTAGGACATTTTGCCAAAGTAGGATAGTTTGTCAGAACACCAGAAAGTAAATAAGCAGCAGACAGAAATGAGGCAGGTCGAATCTTCTTGTGTTTCGCCCATGCGCAGTACTGGCAAATAAGCATTTTCGCCCGTTTCAATCTGGATGCGCAACGCTGTGAAAACGACTGAAAATGCTAGTGTGGACACGGAATGTTTTCAGAAGAGAACGCCGTTTTCCAATCTATCCGGGCCAATGTGGACGCAGCCTCATTCTTCTCTCAACGTCTTCACAATAAACTGTGAACAGATACTGAGGAGAGCTGCAGAAGACCTCATCCAGGAGCTGTTGAATTATGATTCTTTTTGATGGTAGCAATCAGGCGGAGACTTTTACTTCCAAAATCAGACGTCTTCATTTGCGCTGGGAGCAGGCACGATGTTGGCCCATTTTTGGGGGTGCTTCAGCCAGAGCGATGGCGGCTGAGATGCAGCAGAGCGGAGGTTGAGTGTCTGGCTTAAAACAGGACATGTTAGCTGCATTTAACCTTCAGTTACTCTTTATATAGTTAGGTAGGACTCAGACCATGTTTCTTTTTAGCAGAAAAACATCACACCCAGGTAACCTGCAGTGTTGAAAACATCTTTTCTGATGATGTTTGCTACTCTACAATCCGTCCTACTCTGTAGTAAAATCAGCCACATCTAATCGTCCTGTTGCTCCCATTGAAATTTATATAGACTATTTAAAATCTAAAACTTAAGATTGTCCGTAGCCTGCTGTTGTTACCACTGTCCTGTTTGCAATAGATACTGAGAGAGGACTCTTTGTTAGTGATTTTAATAGTATTTTTTTCATATTAATGTAAATTTTCATCTAATTGAATACACTCTATTTGTGTATGATTGTCAGTCTAAAGAGGGAGAGAGAAAAGGGGAACGTGAGGAGAAAGTACAAGGTCAGGAAAAACCAGGTAAAAAAAAAAAAAACAGACAACTGACAGGCAAAACAGAAACTGTTAAACTGACAAAGAGACAAAACCTGATTTTACTCATACAATCTGGAAGTTGTGTTCTCCCTATATTAAAGCTGCTATACAGAATCTGCAAAACAAACTGGGTTGAAACATTTTTGACCCTCTTTAACAACATTCCAACATAACATTATCATTGATTAGGGAGATTAAAATTAATGATATATTTTATGTGGTTCAGCCACAACTCTATTAAAACCTCAGCCAGTATTAGGTAGGCCAACTTTTGGACCATCTAGTTGTCTGTATGACTGCTGCAGTACGTACATCACATTTGCGCACTATGAGAAAGTGGCAAACGGTGCCCTGGTGGAGTGAGGAGCTGTAAAGAGAAGCAGATGCTCTGTTTATATTCTAAAAATGTTTTAAGCTTGTTTCAAAGATTCTGTACTGCAGCTTTAAATGTTTTCCAAAAGCACACATACACTTATCAGTGTTTCTTAAACTTTTTACAGTGTGTACCACCTGATAAAAATGTCAAGCTCTCCCAAGTACCACTATGAAAGCATGAGACTGATAAATCTTACAACACAAAATTATTATTATTCAATTAGTAAAATTAGTATCTGCACTAAAGATTTTTTCATACACTGTATACATTCTACCACAGGCAAAGTTGCCTCCATTTTTATAGTTTTTATTCATATTTTGACATAATTTATTCTGTTTTGGGAGTGTTTTTTAATGGTCTGATCCTAGAATCGCCCCTGGCTGGGAGTAAATAAAATACAGATGCATCTGGAGATCATCCTATGAAGTCCTATTCTAAAGGCTGATCTGAGGAGCATTCCTCACACAACCCTGCTCAGTAGGCTTCCACTAGTCTCTCTCTATTATTCACCCTGGGGTTGCCCTCCCCCAGGCTTGTACCTGTGGCTTCCTGTCCTGGGGGTGGAGGTTGGCTGTTCTCCTGCCCTGCACCCTTTTGTTCATATTCAAAGACTATTTTTTTATATGTACTCTTACCCCCTAACAACCGCCATAATATAATGTTGCAAGCAATCACGAACTCTACAGTCTGTCTAACTCCAGTGTATACCAAGCAATCTATTATTCTCAACAGAGATAAACTCAACATAAACTGAACCCACATTAAAGTTAGCTCGATGGTTACCTTTAGAAACTCCGCGATAAAGCCGGAAGTCTTTCCAAACAGGAAACAGATCAGGGAGCAGAGACCCACGTGGTTCACGCTGATCTCAGCTACAATCCAGTAGACAAGGGTGCAGATCGATGCAGATATCGATCCAAACGTTGGTAGTGGTATATGTTCCTGTAAGTTTACTACTTTACTCCCGTTTCATGAAAAAGCAGCTCTCTCTGCTCGACTCCTCTCCTGCACACACACTTTGCTCCGCCCCGTTTTCCCTGCTCTGCTGTGATTTGTGGCTGTGTGGTCACGTGACTCAGCTGCACAACCCTTCCCTAAACTCTTACCTTAGCCTCGAGGAAAACGTCATCGTGAGAAGGAGAATTGCTAAGGACTCAGGGAAAGAGAGGATCGGTGCTGAGAATTGGAACAGCCTTTTTTTAGTAGTGCACACAGCTAACTAGTGTTACTGTGTTAGATGCCTGAATGTTGCCCATGGTCTGATGGGAAATAATGTTTTCTTTTTTTATTATCTGTTTTATTGGGACAGCAGATGAACAAAACAATTGTATGCATTTTTACACTTTCTTTGCTGTTACATTTTTAAGTTTTAATTAAAAAAATTAAAGAAGAAGGAAAAAAGAAAAAAAGAGAGACGAAAAAAAAGGGGACTAGGGTTGGAGGGCAGCAGGGCAGGTAGGTTTACATAATACTCAGGGTTGTAACATCTTATACAAAATCACACCTCATATGCTTAACATAGTCTGTCCATTTAGACCATATTCCGTAGACGGTATCCCTCTGAAGTTTAAGAGAAAATGACACTTTTCCCATCGTATAGATCTCTTGTACAGAATGTATCCAGTCTTCCATCGTTGGTGGTTCAGGCTTTAGCCATCTTCTCATAAGAGGCTTTTTACTTGCGGCCAGTAGGATATACAGGAGTCTTCTCTCGTTGGAATTCAGTTTATCCACTGGTACATTGCACAAAAAATGGTCTCAAAAGTTGAAGGAAAAACAAAAGAAAAAACATTTTGTAAATGATCATGGATTAGAGACCAATACTGGCGAATAACTTTACAGTTCCAAAAGATGTGGAAATGGTTGGCTCCGTCTCCCCCACATCTCCAACATTTATCACCAATTCCTCGATATCTTTGTTGAGCAGGGGTAATGAAAAATCTCATAATGCTTTTCCAGCTAAATTCACGCCAAACATTAGACCCAGTGGTAGCCCATTGTATCTTGCATGCGTGAGCCCAACACTTGTCTGTAATTGACAAATTACCATCCTTTTCCTACTTCGCTTTAATATACAGAGTGCTGTAATTTTTACACTGTAGGATGCTGTTGTATAATTTGGAAATAATTTTACTTTGCGCTCCAGATTTGGTTAGTAATAAGAATGTTTCTACAAATTGTAATTCGTTTAGGTTCACTTTTAAGTTTTGATTAAAGTAATTTCTGATCTGTAGGTATCTAAAAAAAATCATCTGGCCCCAAGTCATGTTTACTCCTTAAAGATTCAAAGCTTTAAAATGCTCCCTTATGGACACATGAATAATAATTAGTTATACCCTTTGCAATCCAGTTTTTTAATCTAATATCATATTGATTTGGAGTAAAATCTGAATCATATAAACACCATCTTAAAACTTTAGAGGCATTTTCCAAACCACCAATTTTTATTACTTCTTTCCAAGCAGATATCATTATTTGTAGTATAGGTTTATCTGCCATATATATTTTATTCTGCAGTTTTATATTAACGCTGAAACTTTAATTCTTTTTACTATTGTTCCTTCAACATCTTTCCATCCGGCGGTGTAGTCTGGACAATAGAGACAAATCAGTGGTCTTAACTGAGCTGCATAGTAATATTCTCGCAGACAGGGAACCCCACGATCTCCCTTTTCTTTCTTTAATTGGAGCGTTTTATATTTAACTCTAGCTTTTTTCCCATTCCAGATATATTTTGACAATATTCTATCCCATGCCACAAACTGTTTTTGTGGTATAGCAATCAGTAAAGACTGAAACAAATATAGCAGTCGGGGGAGAATATTTAATCTGATTGATTCAATCCTTGATTGTAGGTCCAAAAATGGAATAGTGTTCCATCTTTGTATATCTGATTTTATAGATCTCTTTAGAGGGGCATAGTTGGCATTGAACATTTTGGTGATGTCACGATGTATTTCCACCCCTAAATACCTAATGCTATCTGCATCCCTTTTCCATTTATAACAATTCTTAATTTCAACTGGTGGTTCATAGTTTAAAGTTAATACCTGCGTTTTATTTACATTGACCTTATATCCCGATAAAGAACCATATTGTGATAGTGCTTCCATGATTTGAGGGAGTGCCTGTGAGGGATAGGTTAATGTTAAAAGTATGTCGTCAGCAAATAATGCTAATTTCTAGTGACGGCCCTCTTGAAGCTGACGCTCCGGAGCGTGTGTCGAAAAAAACAACACACTGGTTCAGAAGCACTGTGTCGAGGCTTGCTTCGTTTGGCAAAAGTCACGTGACCAGTGACGTCCGAAGCTTCATTACGCACGTAACTGCTTCGGTACCTGATTCAAATGGAAGGAAGTGAATCATTCACGGGATTTGTGGAGTGTTTTGATGGTGGCAGATAGCGAACCACTGATCATTCTACTGAGAGATTTGGTTCTGTTGTGTGGGAGTATTTTGAGTTGATTTTGGTCGGTGGGTTTTCCAGCTTTGTGTTCTGGGTGTTTGCTCTTGTTTTGTGTGTGTTTATTTTATCTGAAAACGGGAAAAACTTAAAATGTCAAAAATCTGCTTTTCATAATATAAATATCATTAAATAACTTTAGAAGACCTTCCATTTGACTCATAACATTTAATGTTATAAAAAGATATATTTTATTAAAAAAAATAATCTTAAAATGTTAGTCTACAAAATGTGCAGCAATTTAATATATTTGTTCTCTTTAGCTGATAGTTTGTGGAGCCATAACTGCATCTCTACCAGTTTTTCTGCACTCCAGCCTCTTCTGTGCCATGTGAAGGGATTTTCCTTAAGGCAGGAGAAATTATCTCCACGAAAATGAACAGGTTCGGCCATCGCACAGTGGAACTAATTTTCTTCTTAAATAAAAATGAAAAGGGGTTTCCTTAAATGCATCATGTTTTGAATTTGCAAGTTCATAAGCATTTTCGATTTCCATTTCACAATCAATTCTACTCCCAGGTCAAAAATATGTATAAGAAAATTTCCCTAATATAATATTATTTATAAATATACCCCTCCCACGATTAACTGCATAAGTACATGGAGGCAGGACCTCACAGCAGAAGCATACTGCATAATGTGCATTATTATATATATGTTATATGTAACGTGGTATTTTTCAATTATTGTATTTACCAACATCAAGAAGTCACAAGCAAAGAAAGACCAAACCATGGTGCATTTTCAAACAAGGAAAGTTTACTGGTCAAAATTATTTATTAAACAAATAAACTACATTTTTTAACACCAAAAAATACGCGTTCAAAGCAACACAACAGCAGCCCAATAGGGCTTTGGAGCGTGATGTCACAGGAGTGGGCGTGGAAAGGATTTTGGCCCGATCCGCCATTTTCGGGGTCTAGCAAGTGAAAAGGGAGCGAAGGCACACACAACAACCATGGTTCGTATTTGCTGTGCGGTCGGCTGCAATGTTCGATCGCACGACCGGCAAGAGAATAAGCTTGAAAAGGGTTTATCTTTTCATTCTTTCCCAACCTGGAAGCAACATGAGGCAGCTCGTGTATCGATGTTACCAAACGAAGGCGTCTAGCCTGGATAGCAGCTGTGAGACCAGCTGATATCCAGTTCTCTTCCATCTCCAAATATCTGTTGGTGCTCCAGACATTTTCATTCCGGTAAGTTCTAAATATGTTCATATCACTCTTTATAGCCTATTAGTTTTATTTTCGATGCGCTCTGAGGTCATAGCAAATTAGTACAAACATCCTACTGAGTGATTTTGCAGAACTATCTTCTATTTATAGAGTTGCTAATTATTTGGCATTATTGCAGCAAACCAGCCTATGAAATGGATGAAACACATCGTGACTGGGTTCCAGGGCTACATAAGGGACCTGCTTCAAACATACCACCATGCCAATCAGATTACTTCTTCCATGTGAGGGTGAAGAGGTGCCCCTTCAGGATAAGATGGTGAAGATTTGCTGCGTTTGTTGAACAGTGTGGTAGTAAAACCAGGGAAAATGAAACTTGCTCCTGTTAAATATTCTTAAGTCTTTTGCTGTATAAATAGTGGGGGTTTTTTTTTCAAAAGATACAGTAAATAATGTTAGTAGTGTGTGATATCATGTTAACACTGTCATGATTTTATGTAAACATTTTGTCTTTTGTAAACTATAAATGACATGGATTCTACATTGTAACTGATGTGATTTTCTATAAAGTGGTTTTAATAATAAAAAAGAGGCAAAAATTAGTTTGTTTCTTTATTCAACTTTTGAACAGTGGTACTCAGTCAGTACATATTCAGTAAATGCAAATTATTTACCTGGCAGTGCACTACAGGCATAAATCTAGACCCCTAGACAAAACATTATGGCATTATAGCAGTGACAACTCCTCCACAGTAGCAGGTGGGATTTTTCTTTTTTGAGGACGGCTCCTTTTACCTTTCAATACGGATGGTCTGTTTATGTTTTGATCAAGAGCCTTTTTTTGGGCAGCTGAAGAGGAGAAGTCTATCTTATGGCCAACCTCTGACTGTATCTTGGTCACATTACCAGGCAAAACCCAGTATGCAGGTTCATCTGTAACAGTCCTCGTGCCACGGATCAACACTGTTGCTTCTAGATTAAACAGAAGAGCAGCGACATGGATGCAGGTCTCCACGACTCCGGCCATACAGGTGCAGTGGGCGGCTTCAACCTTCCCTGTGATGCTCACAGTGACCCATGGCTGCAATGCTGGTTCATTCAGTCTTTGAGAGTGCAGCACCTGAAACACACACAGACAAAGTTCAATTAAAGACAAGAACTATGAGCCAAGGCCGACATAAATGTGTTTTATCTACTTTATCATAAATGTAACAAAGTGTTTAGAAAGTTAGCACATACATGTAATTTTTCATTTCTTTGTGTCCATCTATAGAACGCTGCATGTTATAGTGTAAATCTGCCTGTTCTCTGTCAGAAACCTGCCTGCAGAAAATCAACCTAAAGTATGTAATGCAAGGATGTAATCACTTTAGAGATGGAGAAAGCATAAAGTGACAATTATGAATCACTTAATATGATAAGGAGATTCTGCAGGTCATTAATCAATGTATAAAACTAAAATAAAATGTATTTTTTGTGACACAAGATACAAATATTGAAGCAAGATCTATAATTAGAATTATTTATAATAAATATGAATAAATCAGTGCAATTTCTTTAACCATAAAGAATAACTAAGTCCTTCAGGACAATGTCACATCAATGCACTGAACTCACTATGTTATCCACCTAACAGAGCCTCCACATGTTCTCACTGTAATTTCCCCTCATGAATGAATTTATGCTGCACTAATCTGAATGTTTGCAGGGAAATCAAACGTATTTCACACGCAGTACTCGAGCTGACTTACCTTTGTTTGAATGACGACTTGTATGCGCTGACTCCACAGATAAGGTACGAAAATATGTCAGTAGCGGTTGCTCTTCAGGGTTTCTACTCCACGGCAGTGTTTCATACGGGTCCACATTTCCAATGCACGCTATTTTCTGCAAGTACCGCTGCTTCGCCTCTGGACGCAATCGGTCTCTATACCATCCGTTTTCTTTGGAGCTGCTTTTAAGCATGATTCTTGTCGTCGTCGTTCCAACACTGTGTCTCTTTTGATTCGTAGACCCCGAAAATGGCGCCGCGCTCCGCGGCGTGACGTCAACTCCAAAGCCCTATATCAGACAGAATTCCACTCTGTACAGTGAGCAATCATTATGAAGCAGTTGGTTTTATTTTGTGGATTCAAGCTGCTCTTCATATTTTTGGACACAAGATGTCACCAGAGAGGACTGTGTTGAAAAGCTTTGAGTAATGAACCGTTTTTCAATACAAGCTTCAGTGCTTCAGAAAGCTTCATTTGGCCATCACTACTAATTTCTGTTCCCCTCCTGGCGTTCTTACCCCTGTCTCTGCCTGACCCACTGACTTAATGGTTCTATGAACAGAGCAAAAAGCAGCGGTGAAATGCAACAACCCTGTCGTGTCCCTCGCTCCAATATAAATGATTCGGTGAGGTCCCCATTGATTTTGATTCTAGCTGTTGGTTTGTTGTATAGCCCTGAAATAATATCAATTGTAGATTTATCAAAATTAAACTTATCAAGCACTTTGTATAAAAAAGACCATCTCACTGAGTCGAACGCCTTCTCGGCGTCTAAACTTAACACTAGGGTCTCTAATTTTTGTTTATCAATTTTTCCTCTAATCACTGCCTTCAATGCATCCCATAATATTCCTGGAGATACCTCCTCATTTTCATTATACTCTAAATAGGTTTCTATTTCCTCTTTTAAACTCTCTTTAATATTTGGATAGTTTAAAATGTTTGTATTCAGCCTCCATAAGGTTGATCTTTTTTTCCTATTCAGGCAGATCTCAAGATAAACTGGGTTATGATCTGAGATGGTACAAGCTCGTATTTCACAGCTTTTAATTCTAAATAGATCATTCTTGAACATGACAATATGATCTAGCCTAAAATATACATTGTGTGGAATTGAGAAGTGGGTATACTTTTATCATTTGGGTGAAAATCTCTCCACATATCTAGTAGTCCAAAATCGTCCATAAAGTGCACCATTCTTCTTCCAATACTCCTCTGATCGCCTTTTCCATTTGAAGAGTCTAGTTTGGCAGCCAAAATCTGAAGGAATTTGAATTAAGTAAAAGTCACCTGTGATCTTTAAAATGGTCCTGATGTGTGCTGCTGTTTTTAACTTTCAACATTTCTTTGCTGCCACTGTGAATATGAATGTGGTCTTTACCTAATTAAATAAATGTTACACTGACTCACTGCTTCATCTTCTGGTAGAAACTGGTATTATATGGAAGTACAGCCCAAAACCAGTTTAGCTTGAGTTTCTTTTTTCTGGACATAAAGTCACAGCAGGTGTTGTTTCAAAGCTGGTGGACAGATTTAGTTCATTTTGGAGGTTTTTACAGCAACTGCTGGGAAAATATTTGCAGTTTGGGGAGAAAATTGCTTAAGAGAAGATTTAACACAGCAAAAGTTTAAATATGAATGAAGGATTAAAATTTAACTGAGGTAACACATAAAATGGATACAACTACTAAACACTACTGTGTCCTAAGGGAACAAAGAATAAAATGTAACAGGGATAACATTTTAGAGAATTAAAATCCCTCAAAGGAAAAAACATAAACTTGATATGCATATCTATACATGCAGCTTCCTAAATGTAACATTCAGGATTATTCACTGCAGGTCCAGAAATCAGAGCTACCTCATCAGATCCAAGTGTGACATCAGCTGACACTCTTTACAGGAGATTCCATCTGAACTCTGTGGAGCCTGATCTCAAGGTTTTTAAGTCTGACCCTGAAACCAGAAGAGGATCTTTCTCTCTCTTCAGATTCATTGTGATCCAGTGATTTCAGTCCTGCATGATCAGGCTGATGTTTGCACAGAGCAGATAATGAAGTGAATGTTTTTGCACATTGGTAACAGTGAAACAGTTTATGTACAGTGTGGGATCGTTTGTGTTCGGAGTATGAACTGAGATTCCTGAAGCTCTTGTCACACTGGTCACAGCTGAAGTTCACTTCCATGTGTGTACGTTCATGTTTGTTATGATGACCTGATTGTGAGAAGCTTTTGTCACAGTGTCTGCACTTGTATGGTGTCTCTTCTGTGTGGATTCCCTTATGCTTTTTCATTGAGCTCATGTCCAGTGTTGAAGGATGACCCACACTGGTCACAGATGTGCTTTTTGACCCCACTGTGGAAGAGGTCATGTATTTTTAATGTACTTGGTGTGTGGAAGCCTCTCCCACATTCTTTGCAGTAGTTCATTTTGTCTCCAGTGTGTCTACGTTGATGAGGTTTTAGGTCCTGTTAATGACTGGAGGTTTTTCCACAAAGGTCACAGAGAAACTCTTTCCCACCACCACAGTGACGACAGGGTTGAGACCTGGATCCATGTGCGTTGCTCCACTTCTAAACAAAGACAGTGTAAGTCAGGGAATTCCTTCAACGTTTTTATCCTGAACGTCGCCTGAAATAAAGACCATCTCTGCCAACGTCCAATTAATAATAATAATAATGGATTGGATTTATATAGTGCTTTTCAATTCCACTATTCATTCACTCTCACATTCACACACTGGTGGAGGCAAGCTACATTACATTTTACTGTTTACATTATAACACTCAGGTTACTGAGTGAAAATTAGTCTTCATTTTTCCAAACAGTTCATTCAGTATAACTCCATAAGTTTACTGATCAGACTTGTTCCAAACAATCAGGTTACAATTACAAGATAAAAATAAATGCATCCTCACAGTAACTGCACTTGTAGAGTTACTTTCTGGTGTGGATCTGTTGGTGTTTATTCAGCTGATGTGGAGCTTTAAAAGTCTTCTCACACAGGTCACATTTATAAGGTCTCTCCTCAGTGTGGCTAAACATGTGTAGTTTTAAATGTGCATCTGTTGTAAACAGTTTCCCACACTGATCACAGCAGGAAACATCATTTCCAGTGTGAATCCGTAGGTGAATATTTCGGTAGTGTTTGTTGCTGAAACTTTTTCCACAAAAGTTGCAGCTGTACGCCTTAATTCCAGAGTGGGTAACTAGATGCCTCTGTAAACTGTCATTTTGAGCAAAAGCTTTACCACAAAAGCCACAGATGCACTCTTTGACTCCACTGTGGATGAGTTGGTGTTTTTTTAAGTGTGCAGCCAGGGTAAAAGACTTTCCACACAAGTCACAGCTGTAAGGTTTAACTCCACTGTGGATGAGTTGGTGTGTTTTTAAGGTTTGAGCCATGGTAAAAGACTTTCCACACAAGCCACAGCTGTACGCTTTAAATCCACTATGGAAGAGTTGGTGTGTTTTTAAGTCTCCAGCCCGGGTAAAAGGCTTTCCACACAAGTCACAGCTGTAAGGTTTAACTCCACTGTGGATGAGTTGGTGTCTTTTTAAGTCTCCAGCCCGGGTAAAAGACTTTCCACAAAACTCACAGCTGTAAGGTTTAAATCCACTGTGGAAGAGTTGGTGTGTTTTTAAGTGTGCAGCCCGGGTAAAAGACTTTCCACACAAGTCACAGCTGTAAGGTTTAAATCCACTGTGGATGAGTTGGTGTCTTTTTAAGTGTCCAGTGCGGATAAAAGACTTCCCACACTCATCACAGCTGTAAGGTTTAACTCCACTGTGGATGACTTGGTGTGTTTTTAAGTTCTGAGCCAGAGTAAAAGACTTTCCACACAGGTCACAGCTGTAAGGTTTAACTCCACTGTGGATGAGTTGGTGAGTTTTTAAGTGTCCAGTGCGGGTAAAAGACTTCCCACACTCATCACAGCTGTAGGTTTTCTCTCCTTTTCTTCTGTGAGGTTTGTCGGCCTCCTGAGAGCGCTGACTTCTCGCTCCATGTTGGTCCTGCAGTGACAGAGATACAAACAGAGGCAGTGAGTGAAATGCAGTCGTGGAACAAACTGAAACTCCCTCCATTAGTGGAATCAAACATGTCAAAAAACACATTGTAGGTTTGTTACCACCACCTTCTGGTGATAGTATCACATTACAATGATGTGCTACAATGAGAGTTGTAATGAAAATGACATTATTGAAGAAATATTGATCAGTAGAGAAACTCTTTTACTTCAGAAAAAAAATTGAGTTCAACTGATGATATTGTTGTTTCAATGTGTGTAGAGAAAATATGATCTTTGTATTTTCTTGTAACGTATGTGGTTTTTGGTTGTGAATGTAGATTCTGTATATATGGAGGAGCCCAGGATGGAAAAGATAAAGCTGCTGTTAACAGGTTTTTAAAAACCAACCAGCTGTACACACAGTTTCAATAACAGTGTAACTGTGATGTTTTTCTCACCTTTTGTGTTGAAGTCATTGTTTCCTCTGTAGTGGCTGAGCTGAGTCCAAATGGCTGAAATTGTTCCTCTGCTGCACCACCAGACTCTTCTCCTCCTGTTACTCAGCTGGGACACAAAAAGTATATATATGTATTTTATCCCTGACAAAAAGAAGCAGAGCAAATAAACATGACTAAACTCCTCAGTGACAACAATACCTATGAAGCTTCAAGGTGAAACCTGTGAGATTGTGATATTATCTTATGCCATGTTATACCTCTAATTAAAGACTGTGAGACTATTATGTAGTTTGTGTTTGCATTATTCTCCTGAATTAGAAGAAGGTGATAATTATTACACCTATTAAACTGCTTTTTATCACATTAGACTGCTGATTTATGGTGAATGACTGATATTGTTTTATGATGCATTAGACTGCTGAGGTATAAGAAATACTGTTTTCAGAGAGTCATCACCTTATTTGCCTGATTAGAAAAGAACAGAGCATACTGCACAGGGAGCCGAGGTCATAACTTAGGTGCCGTGTGAGAGAAAGAATGTGAATGTTTAGGCTTTTACGACTAGGTGGGGGCCACTAAGGCTGTAAGAGTTTGAGTAACACTCCACTGGTTTGAGATTTGCTGTGACCCTCTGCATGCATGTCTCCCCATCATGATGGTTTGTGCTCAAAAGTGTTGAATTGTGTGTAATAAAGTAATTGTTGATTGAGCATTTATACACCAAGTATTGTCCTTCCTTCAGCCCAAAGATTGAAAGAACAGGGAGATTCTAACAAACCCCAGATACAAAAAGAAAGTCATCAGTTGAAAGGGAAAAATCTCTGACCCCCTCCATATCACCGCCTCTACCCAGGGGATGCTACACCCTGTATATATGGACATCCATAGATCCACAAAGACGGAGTCCCGATCAGTCTCAATGGTAGCAGTATAAACTCAGCCACCTACAACATTTCAAGCTCCTCATTACCATCCTAGCTCCCCTAGAATGGCAATGAGGTTTTTAAAAAACATTTTGAAACTCACTTTGTTAATGTGGAATTCTAAAATTATTTTACAAATGGAGAATTTATTCTACAATTCATCATCTAAGCATCTAAGAGTTCTGCATTTCGATGTGTGTGGCTATTGTGGTTCTCCATATGGTGGTACAAATAGAGGACATAGAGGAAGTGACACACATCACGAGGGGGTACATGTTGAAGGTGTAAACAACACACAGTGTGGTTGGCTAGGTTAACTCACAAGCAGAATTTAGCTGTGCCTGACTACAATAGAGACTTTCTTCTTTAGATGTTTCTGAAACAAGAAGGTGTAGTAAACTGAGATTTGTTTCAGAAAAAAGGGGAAAGTAGTTAAAACGACATACATAAGCACAGAATGTTTTAATCCTACTAACACATACACACACATGCAATGAAGCTCATGAATACCAGATGGTATTTTAAGCCTGTGTTTCTGATTTTATCATCTTGTTCGGTTCACTTAGTGAGATGAGAAGCGATATATGAACTAGTGGACTAATATTATATTAGGAAAGATGATTGAATGATAGCAGGGGTGAACAGAATGCAACAGAGGGTTTAAATGAGATTCTTAGTTTCTTATTCCTGATGATCAGATAAACAGATAAACAAATCCAGTTAAGGAACGAAGAAATAAAGGAGGTCAAAGATTTTAAGTTTTTAGGAATAATTTTTGATTTATGCCTTAAATTTGACAAGCATGCAAGGAAGATTGCTAAGACGGTCAAGGCTAATCTGAATTGTTATTTATGCATTTGTCACGTTCCTGGGTCTTTTGAACCAGTGTTTTGAGTTCTAGTTCATTTTTGATGTTTATGGTTTATGTTTAAGTTCTGTGTCCTATGTCAAATCTGTTCGATGGCATCATTTAGGGCTGCACAATTAAATGCTAGAAAATCGCGATCTCAATTCATACTTATGTGCGATCTCATTTGACATTTCAAATGACAACGATGTGGAAAAAAAAAATAGGAAAAAAAAAAAAGATGACGATTGTACCACATTTTGATCCGGGACATAATCTGCATGAAAACAAGCGCTCACTCCTCCTGCTCAACAAATGACAAGGGCGGAGCCTTATACCACGTGATACAGAAGCCAGCTGGCAGGGAAAAAACAACGGAGAGCACGTGAGAGAAACTGCCTGAGGGGAGAAAACACAATGAGTGCAGAGGAAAAGCTCGCTGATGGCGGTGAGAATGACAACCCCACTGTAACATTAATTCCAAGAAAAGGTTCTCGTTCCTCCGTGTGGAAGTTTTTTGTTTTCAAAGAAAACGATGAGAGTCAAAAAGATATCATTTGCAAGCTGTGTTTTGCCATAGTAGCAGCACCGCAAGCAACACTACGAATTTGTATAACCAGCTTAAACGTCACCATGAAGTGCAATATGACGAAGCTGTAAAGGCCAAGAAAGTGACAGGAGAAAATCCGTCCCGGTCAACCACCCAAACATCAATAACGGGAACCTTATACATCGCGTCCCCATACCCGTCAAACTTCCCCAGGCACAAAGAAATTATGGAGGCTATCACTTATCACCTGACCAAAGATCAACACACTCCCATCAACACTGTGCAAAACGAGGGATTTAGGAAAATGATCAACACCCTAGACCAGGGGTTGGCAACCCGTGGCTCTGGAGCCCTATGCGGCTCTTTAGTCTTTATTTTGCGGCTCCGGGTGGTTTGGGAAAATAAATGAGATGAAGTGTATTTTATTTGTGTTTAGTTCTTTTTTTAACTTGTAGTTCTAAATTGGAAGATTATTGTGATTTTGACATATAAAAATAAAATGATATCTTATTTTTTTTTTTCATCGCTCAAAATAAGCGTCACACTCGCAGAAGCCGGTATACCTGCCGACACGCCGTGCATTTATCGAGACTTTCGACCCCAGGTAGGCCAATTATGGATCTTCGGATCCACATTATGTCGGCAGCTATTGTCCACCGTGAACTATGTTCAAAACAAACACCGGTCACGCCTCACAGATAACAGCTTACAGTCCTGCGTAAAGATGAATGCCCAGATTTGCAGATGCTGTGCGCAGAGGTTCGGGACCATAAGTCTTATTGTAAACATATCACGGGAGACCCGGCGATGTTTTCATGAACATGCTTTTCACACACGGTTGCTGTACGCATACAGCTGGCTGTAGCTTTCCAGCTCACAGCCCGACAACACAAAAGCAGAGAGAGCACAGACTTTAAGGCAGCGAGGCGTGATTGCGGGTGCCGCTCAGGTGCGTCCGACTCCCATGCAGCGGCACTGCAGACCACGCCCCGCCACACACATTAACCAGGTAAAATACATATTTAGTCAGAATTTTGCAAATATCTATTTTTCATTTTTCAGCAGCATAGTGCTTTTTTTTTCAATTATTTTTTAAAAATCAGGTCAAGGCTCCAAAAGCCCAAAGGCGATATAAGGGTGGCGCTGACAACAGTTTTTTGTTTTGCTACATGGATCATTTTAGTTCAGCTGGGTGTCTTTCCTTTTGTCATATTTCTTTAAGAGTTCAAAATGTGTTGATTACATAAATAAAATGTAATTTTCTCTGTAGCACTTCAAGGATTTCATAAGCAACACACTTTAGTTGCTACGTGGATTCTTTTAAAAAAGCCGTTAAAAACTTTTCTGTTCAAACAAGCCTTTTGCTGATCTACGTATTTTAGATTCTTTACATTATTTACATTTGATCTTTTACATTGTGTATAATGTCTATTGATTGTATTGTTTATTTTAATATTTGTGTACAGCACTTTGATACTGCCTGTCTGTGAAAAGCGCTTAATAAATAAATTTTTACTTACTTACTTAAGTTGTTCACACAAAGCACAAAGGTAAAAAACAATATATACAGTGTTATCTTCATTTTAGATTTCAAAAAGTATTTGCGGCTCCCAGTGTTTTCTTTTGCGTGGAAACCGGGTCCAGGTGGCTCTTTGGGTGTTAAAGGTTGCAGACCCCTGCCCTAGACAAACGCTACACAGTGCCGTCCTGCAACTATTTTTCTATTGTTGCACTTCCTGCTCTATACACGCAGTGTCGAGCAACGGTGGAGATGGATTTTCAAGCAGTACAACATTTTGCGGCAACCACAAAATGTGAGGCATTTGTTGTTTTTATGTTTATTTATTGTTTTTATGTTCAGTCTCAACTGTTAGAAAGTTGATGTGCAGTTAATAAGTGCAATAAATATTTATATTGGAAAAGAAAATCATGATAGAATCGTAATCTCAATTCTAAGCAAAAAAAGCGTGATTCTCATTTTATGCAAAATCGTGCAGCCCTACCTACAAGCATACTTTAACGGGTAAAATTAAGTGGCAAACTGTCCTGGCTTTTTGAATATGAGGTACAACAGGGGTGGGCAATCCCAGTCCACGAGGACCGGTGTCCCTGCAGGTTTTAGGTTAGGTTTAGGTTTTGTGTCCTCGAACCAACACAGCTGATATAAATGGCTAAATTAGCTCCTGAACATGTCCTGAAGTTCTCCAGAGGCCTGGTAACGAACTAATCATGTGATTCAGGTGTGTGACCCAAGGTGAGATCTAAAACCTGCAGGGACACCGGCCCTCGTGGACTGGGATTGCCCACCCCTGAGCAACAAGCATATTCTGATGGGCAAAGTTAAGTGTCAAAGTGTCATACCTACTTAAATTTGTGCTGGAATTACTCTGTGACAGTAGAAATGTGCATGAACTACTTACGGTAGGACTTTTCGCCAACATACGATGGTTTGTCAGAACACTAGAAAGTAAATAAGCAGCAGACAGAAATGAGGCAGGTCGAATATTCTTGCATTTCATGCATGCGCAGTACTGGCATGTAAGCGTTTTCGGCCGTTTCAATGTGGACGCACAACACTGTGAAAACGACTGAAAATGCTAGTGTGGACACGGAATGTTTTCAGAAGAGAACGCCGTTTTCCAATCTATCCGGGCTAGTGTGGACGCAGCCTCACTCTTCTCTCAACGTCTTCACAATAAACTGTGAACAGATACCGAGGAGAGCAGCAGAAGACCTCATCCAGGAGCTGTTGATGGCAGCAATCAGGCGGAGACTTTTACTTCCAAAATCAGACGTCTTCATTTGCGCTGGCAGCCCGTTTTTTGGGGTGCTTCAGCCAGAGCGATGGCGGCTGAGACGCAGCGGAGCGGAGGTTGAGTGTCTGGCTTAAAACAGGACATGTTAGCTGCATTTAACCTTCAGTTACTCTTTATATAGTTAGGTAGGACTCAGACCATGTTACCTGCAGTGTTGAAAACGTCTTTTCTGACGATGTTTGCTACTCTACAATCCGTCCTACTCGGTAGTAAAATTAGCCACATCTGACCGTCCTGTTGCTCCCATTGAAATTTATACAGCCTATTTAAAATCTAAAACTTAAGATTGTCCGTAGCCTACTGTTGTTACCACTGTCCTGTTTGCAACGGATACTGAGAGAGGACTTTTTGTTAGTCATCTTAATAGTATTTTTTCATATTAATGTAAATTTTCATCTAATTGAATACAATCTATTTGTGTATGATTGTCAGTCTAAAGAGGGAAAGAGGAAAGAGGGGAATGTAGGGAGAAAGTACAAGGTCAGGAAGAACCAGGTAAGAAAACAGACAAGAAATAGTGACATGCAAAACAGTTACACTTAAAAGAGAAAAAACCTGATTTTACTCGTAGAATCTGGAAGTTGTGTTCTCCCTATATTAAAGGTGCTATACAGAATCTGCAAAACAAACTGGGTTGAAACATTTTTGACCCTCTTTAACAACATTCTAACATAACATTATCATTGATTAGGGAGATTAAAATGAATGATATATTTTATGTGGTTCAGCCACAACTCTATTAAAACCTCAGCCAGTAATAGGTAGGCCAACTTTTGGACCATCTAGTTGTCTGTATGACTGCTGCAGTACATACATCACATTTGCGCACTATGAGAAAGTGGCAAACGGTGCCCTGGTGGAGTGAGGAGCTGTAAAGAGAAGCAGATGCTCTGTTTATATTCTAAAAATGTTTTAAGCTTGTTTCAAAGATTCTGTACTGCAGCTTTAAATGTTTTCCAAAAGCACACATACACTTATCAGTGTTTCTTAAACTTTTTACAGTGTGTACCACCTGATAAAAATGTCAAGCTCTCCCAAGTACCACTATGAAAGCATGAGACTGATAAATCTTACAACACAAAATTATTATTATTCAATTAGTAAAATTAGTATCTGCACTAAAGATTTTTTCATACACTGTATACATTCTACCACAGGCAAAGTTGCCTCCATTTTTATAGTTTTTATTCATATTTTGACATAATTTATTCTGTTTTGGGAGTGTTTTTTAATGGTCTGATCCTAGAATCGCCCCTGGCTGGGAGTAAATAAAATACAGATGCATCTGGAGATCATCCTATCATCCCAGCATTCCTCACACAACCCTGCTCAGTAGGCTTCCACTAGTCTCTCTATTATTCACCCTGGGGTTGCCCTCCCCCAGGCTTGTACCTGTGGCTTCCTGTCCTGGGGGTGGAGGTTGGCTGTTCTCCTGCCCTGCACCCTTTTGTTCATATTCCAAGACTATTTTTCTGTATGTATTCTTACCCCCTAGCAACCGCCATAATATAATGTTGCAAGCAATCACGAACTCTAGTCTAACTCCAATGTATACCAAGCAATCTATTATTCTCAACAGAGATAAATTCAAAATAAACTGAACCCACATTAAAGTTAGCTCGATGGTTACCTTTAGAAACTCCGCGATAAAGCCGGAAGTCTTTCCAAACAGGAAACAGATCAGGGAGCAGAGACCCACGTGGTTCACGCTGATCTCAGCTACAATCCAGTAGACAAGGGTGCAGATCGATGCAGATATCGATCCAAACGTTGGTAGTGGTATATGTTCCTGTAAGTTCACTACTTTACTCCCGTTTCATGAAAAAGCAGCTCTCTCTGCTCGACTCCTCTCCTGCACACACACTTTGCTCCGCCCCGTTTTCCCGGCTCTGCTGTGATTTGTGGCTGGGTGGTCACGTGACGCAGCTGCGCAACGTAACCACGTGGGTTGTTATTTCAAAATTAGCGCCTATCTCCTTTCCCTAAACGCTTTCTGTTGGATTCATATTGTGATTGTCATTTATGCTTAAAAATTTCTACCCATATAGAGTTTTATAATCAGTTGTAGATTGGTAGAGCTGTATAATCGATTGTGTAGTGAAATGATGTGTGATCTTCAGAAGGCTGTAAAAGGCTTTGTGTGCATTCCAGAGCATTCCCATACAGTAAAAAAAAATACATTTTTCCTGGCCAAAATATATTTCAAATATATGGTAAATATATTTTGTATTTGTGATGCTCCAAAAAATATATATTTTTGAAATTGAAAATATATTTCTTTCAAACCAAAATACATTTCAAAACATATTTTAGGGTGAAGAAAATACATTTCCAACCTTACAGTAGAATGCATATCAAAGTATCCTTTATTTAAAATGTATTTAGTGCAATAATGATGATAATAATACTAAACGTAACATGTTCTTTGCACATCTGCAAAAAACAGTTGGATTCAAACAAAACAGAGTCAAAGGTCTATCACGAATTAGGTTGTTTATTCATTTGCTTACAGTATTTCACATTACACAATATCTCACTATAATGTAGCGTTCATTGACTTTGAAATTATCTGTCAGTGATACAGTAAACAAGATACAACAACTGCTATGTAAACTTTAGTTTTTGACAATATATACAATATAGTACTTAAAGGAACACACTCCACTTTTTTGGAAATAGGCTCATTCTCCATCTCCCTCAGAGTTTAAAATGCAGTGTCTTCTTTCTAGATCCGTACATTAATAGGACTCTGGAGCGTGATCTTAAGGGATGGGGCGTAGCCAAGATTTTTGGTTGAGGCGCCATATTAGCAGGCCAAACAAATACTTGCTGTGTGGCCGGTTGTAATGTTAGATTGCACTACCGGCAAAGGAATAAGCTTGAAAACAGGCTCTCTTTTCATTGTTTCCTCACCTGGAAGCATCATGAGGGAGCTTATGTGTTGGATGTTACCAAAAGAAGGCGTCTAGCCTGGATAGCAGCTGCGAGACGAGCTGATATTCAGTTCTCTACCATCCCCAGATATCTGTTGTTGTGCTACAGACATTTTCATTCAGGTAAGTTCTAAATAAGTTCATAGTATTCTTTATAGCCTGTTAGTTTTATTTTCAATACGCTCTGAGGTCATAGCACAAACTTAGAACAAACATGCAGAACTACCTTCTATTTATAGAGTTGCTAATTATTTGGCATTATTGCAGCAAACCAGCCTATGAAATGAATGAAACAAATCCTGACTGGGTTCCAACACTACACATGGGGCACTACGAAATCCGTCCTTCAAACTACATACTACATACCACCATACCAATCAGATTACTTCTTCCATGTATGGGTAAAAAGGTGACCCTCCTGGATAAGATGGCAAAGGTTTGCTGCGTTTTGGTGAACATGTGCCCCAGTGTGGTAGGGAAAAATGCTCTTGTTAAATACTCTTAAGTCTTGTGCTGTTTATGTAGTGATAAGTTTTCAAAAGAGACAGTAAATTACATAATGCTAGTAGTGGGTGATATTATTCAAATGCTGTCATGATTTTATGTAAACATTTTGTCATTTGTAAACTATACATAACATTGATTCTACATTGTAACTGATTTGATGTTCTACAAAGTGCTTTTAATTAAAAATAGGCAAACATTTCTTTGTTTCCTTATTCAACTTTTGAACAGTGGTACTTAGTAAGTACATATTCAGTAAATGCAAAGTATTTACATGGCCCCCTAAATTAAAACATTATGGGTTATTCAGAACAGAACTATGCTTGGAAAAATATTGTCCCATCAGTTGATCCAACTCCTTCACAGTAGCAGGTGGAACTTTTCTTTTTTGACGATGGCTTCTTTTACCTGTCACAACGAATGGTCTGTTTATGTTTTGATCAAGAACCTTTTTTTGGGCAGCTGAAGAGGAGAAGTCCATCTTATGGCCAACCTCTGGCTGTATCTGACCAAATGGTGGTGGCTGTGGCTCAGGTGGTAGAGCAGATCAGCTACTGATCAGAAGGTTGGTGGTTCGATTCCTCCAGTCTGCATGCCAAATACCCTTGGGCAAGATACTAACCCCAAGTTGCCCTCCGATGCGTTCATCGGAGTGTGAATGTAAATTACACTTGAGTTTAGAAGTGCTTGTATGAGTGGGTGTGAATGAGGCATGTTGTATAGAGCGCTTTGAGTACTCCAGGAGAAAAGCGCTATATAAGAATCAGTCCATTACCAGGCAAAACCCAGTATACAGGTTCATCTGTAACAGTCCTTGTGCCACAGATCCGCACTGTTGCTTCTACATTAAACAGAAGAGCAGCGACATGGCTGCAGGTCTCCACGACTCCGGCCATACAGGTGCAGTGGGCGGCTTCAACCTTCCCTGTGATGCTCACAATGACCTGTGGCTACAATGCTGCAATTCAGTCTTTAAGAGTGCAGTACCTGAAACACACACAGACAAAGTTCATTTAAAGACAAGAACTTTAATAAGCCAAGGCCGACACAAATGTGTTTTATCTACTTTCAAATCCATTTATCATAAATGTAACAAATAAAGTGTTTTTATGTATCCATGTATAGAACGCTGCATGTTATATTCTAAATCTGCCTGTTTCTTTTTAGAAACCTATCAGCAAAAAATGAACCTAAAGTATGTAATGCAAGGATGTAATCACTTTCAAGAGGGAGAAAACATAATGTTCGACTTTAAGTGACAATTATGGACACCTAATATGATAAGGAGATTCTGCAGGTCAATAATCAATGTATAAAACTAAAACAGAATGTATTTTTAGGACACAGGACACAAACAAGGAAGCAAGATGTGTAATTAGGATTATTTATAATAAATATGAATTAATAAGGGCAATTTCTTTAACCATAAAGAATAACTAAATCCTTCAGGACAATGTCACATCAATGCACTGAACTCACTATGTTATCCTTCTAACAGAGCCTCTACATGTTCTCACTGTAATTTCCCCCTCATGAATGAATTTATGCTTGCACTAATTTGAATGTTCGGGGGGAATCAAACGCATTTTACTCGCAGTACTCAAGCTGACTTACCTTTGCTTGAATGATGGCGTACTCACAACGTGGAGGCTTAAAAATAGCCAAATCTTGTACCCAGTCCTTGGTGAATTGGATGTGCGCCTCCAGAGATTTATAATTGCGAAATTGGTGCACCGTGTATGCGCTGACTCCACAGACAAGGTGCGAGAGTAGATCATGCTAAGTCAATAGCGGTTTGTTCTTCAGGGTTTCTACTCCACGGCGTATTTCATACGGGTCCACATTTCAACAATCAAGTACCGTCTCTTTGCATCTGGACACAATCTGTCTCTATACCGTCATTTTTCTTTTGAGCTACGTTTCAGAATGGTTCGTAGCAATCTTGTTTTGATTCATGGCCTACCAAGATGGTGCTGCGCTCCCACAATGCATTGCGACATTACGTCAACTCCAAAGCCCTTTGCGTGCAGGAGAGTATGCGCATTGCCATGGTAGTTTAAAAAATAAAGATATAATGAAAAGTAATTAATAAAAATTAAATATTTAAACATTCCCACAAATATGCAATGAACGTGCAAAAACTCTCTTTATTAGTTGTTGCTCTTTCTTTCTTTCTTTCTTTCTTTCTTTCTTTTTTTGAAAAATAACGACGTCTCTGAGGCGCGAATTCCGACAGCGAGAGGAACGGCCGGATACAGGAGACGGGAAGAAACAAGCCGATTATGTTCGTGTTAATTAAGTGTTTGGAAGATGTAAAATTCTCAATTCTGCCAACTGAACATATACGAGATTTTAATGAGGATGAATAATTAGCCGGCATGGAGGAAACGGACCTTTATTTGGTGGAGTGGCGACAAGGAGCCAAAAGGCGGGTGGCCGGTCTATGAAGCCTCCATCATCAAGCTAGCAGGTGCCTTTTCTCATATAATATTACTTTATTCTCGCTTATTTGGCACGGAAGCGTAGAGCTGCCACCCAGGCAAAAGAGAAATATAAGTATATCACGTTATAACGTGAAAACTTTATCGTTCTAACAATATACTATCATGTTAGTACAATATACTTTTCATGTTTGAACAACATTGTACGAACAATGTACATAATTATCATGTCCGTACAATATTGTGCGAACGTGATAATTATGTATATTGTAATAACGTGATATTATATTACACAAACATGAAAAGCATAATGTTAGAACAATAAACTTTTCATGTTATAACGTGATATAACTCTATTTTTCTTTTGCCTGGGTAGCAGCTCCACGCTTCCATAATTTGGTGTGAAAAGATTTTGTTTATTCTTCAAATATGCTTTGCTTGTAATCGTGTAAACTTTGAATGACGATTCACCCTGATAAACATGAAAAACAGAAAGCCTTGCCTATGCTTTCTGAAATGCCTGTGAAGACAAGTTCCTGTGTAAGGAGGAACGGAAAGTTCCTCTTAAGCAGACGTTTAGTATAGTATGAACAGAATGTTTTAGCAAGATATGCATTTGTCTGTTAAGCAATCTACATTCTGAGAATAGGCGGAGACTGCCTCCGTCTTGTTGTGTTAACCGCATGCCTATATAACCTACAATAAAGAAGCATATGGTGTGACTCTCTCTCGAGACGTTCACCCATGTACATGTGATTGATTATATTGTCTCACTGTGTCTCTGTTTTACCTGGCAGCCTTCTATTTGGGAATTTCCCCCAACATTTCTTGGTCCTTCGAAGCCGGATGGGACGGCCTATTTAAAGCAGCTCCCATAAGAGGCGCCTCACCAGGTCCCGTCGGTGCGAGAAGCCCACGTTGAAGTCTGCCGGCAGCTCACGCACTAGGTGTGTGATAAAGTCCAAGGACGTGAATTCGGGTCTTGGCCAACGTTTTACAAGCAGTCCGCACCGTTGGGGGCTGATCGGGTGCATCTGAAGAAACCAGCACCAAGGTAAGACGGACTACTTTGAGATAATAAAGGTTTGCGTAAAAACGAAAACGAAACTTAAAAGAAATTAGCTCGCCCAAAGAGGGTTGGAAGCAGTAAAATAAACATTGAGCTCGTCCAGAGTGATTGGTAGCTCCCCGAGAGGGTAAAATACGCTCGCCCAGAGGGGCTGGAAGCACTACGCTCGCCTTAAAGAGGCTGGTAGCGTGAACGCGCGTTGAAACTGTCTGTCTTTTATTGTCTATTTTTGTGGTGGAATAAGTTGATTTCTACAGCACAATAAGGAGGCTGAACTATTCCACCGATTTGTTTACTGTTGGTTGCTGAAGTACTGGTGAACTGAGAGGAAGGTCGTGTTTTATCATGTAAAGTCGACACCGCTTTTGAAAATAGCTCGAAAGTAGAAGGGCGTGTCAGCCACCTCTCTCTGTTCTCGTGCCAGCGAAAGCGCCACAGGTGTGTGAGTGTATTATTGAAAGCGCTAAATACATAAATAAATAAGTAAAATAAGTAGAATAAACATATAAAACAAATAAGAAAATGGGAAATAGAGCAACAAAACTCACTGCTGACGAGCAGTGGCTAGAAAAGAAATGTCCAGGCGCCGGACAAATTAGTGCTTGTAGATGGAGAAAGCCTAAGAAAACAAAACGTCCCACTATACATTCACCCATATCAGGAAGAACATAGTAATCCCTCATCAAGTAAAAGATTAGAGATCAAAGTTTAAAAAGGGCTGGATACAGACCCAACTGAATACACATAAATACAAGAGGAATGCATAGTGGAATAAACAAAGGGTTAAATTAAATTAGAGCTTATGTATTCAAACTAATAATAGGAAAGATAACAACCTGTAAATTGGTACTAACAAATGAAACAAAATTGGGAAGACAACCAAGCTGAACGAATAGAATAAATGAAAGCAGATAATTCACACAAAACATATTAAATAAAATAGAGAAATGCATAAGGTATATTAAGGCTGTGTCATTGTTCACCCAGGGAAAGAGTGTGGAAAAGCAAATGTCTCCAGCTTGGGAAGGTGTGAAACTACAGGTCACATCGGCCTTTGATGGATACATAATGAAATATAAAATAATAAACTATTGTATATTAGTAGTAAAGTAGTGTATTGTAATATACTATTGCTGTTATAAAAAAGGAAAAACAAAACAATAATAACATTAATAGTGACATAATATTAATAAGAAGAGGCACCTCAGTCAGTTATGATGTGAGGTGGATAATTGTTAAAAGTAGTCTGATTCAAGCTTAAGGTTTGCTCAAACTCAGTATAATAATGAGATGAAGAAAATAAGGA
The DNA here is from genome assembly GCF_001858045.2 of Oreochromis niloticus. NCBI lineage: Eukaryota > Metazoa > Chordata > Actinopteri > Cichliformes > Cichlidae > Oreochromis > Oreochromis niloticus. The sequence continues at coordinate 72,646,199 of NC_031967.2, read as the reverse complement.
AAATACCTAAACTAATCAAGTGCATAGAGACACTTGACCTGGTTGTAAACCTGTCATCCTAGATGAGACTTTGTTGAGATGAAGAGCAAACCTATACTAACAACTAATAAGCCAAACCCTGTATACAACAGCTAATGCTACAGGTTTGAGAAGCTGAATAAAATGAATTAAATATGTGGACACTACCAAGCTGATGAGCAAGTTACACATTTTTTATTTTTATTTGTTTTTTAGAGCAGAAGCTGCATATTAAAGGTCACACATGCAGCTGTTTGTGAGCTCAGTTTTTTTTCCTCACACTTCTGCTTTGTTTCTGGCAGCAGCTTTTTTCTTTTTTTCTTTTTGTGTCCTGACTCATGTGTGTAAAGCCTTCATGCCATCGGCAATTTGTTTTTTGTTTTTGTTTGTTTGTTTTGTTTGTTTGAAAAACAAATTTGTGATCATACTTGTGGATCACAGTGACACATAATGATTAGGCATATGATTCATCAATCAGTTGATGTTTTAACTAGTGTAAAAGTCAAACAACAGGAGGGAAATGTGAAAAGATTTTGTTTATTCTTCAAATATGCTTTGCTTGTAATCGTGTAAACTTTTTTTTTTTTTTTTTTTTTTTGACCTGTCCCGTTTGGTTCTTTTGCCATCAGAATTATTGTCTAAAGGCGAAGAAAGATGCCCAACGGATTTACTTTACCAAATGGACCATCCCAGCCTTGCCGTAATGGTCCATTTGATTCACCTTTTATTGTTTATTTTATTTTCACTTGCTGAATACGGGACAGACTTGACTGGTGGAAAGAAAGGGGAGAAAGAAAGAGGGAAAGAAAAACAGCTGAGAAGAGGGACGGGGAAAAAGGGCAAAAACCAAAAACCAACAGAATAAGCAGACAAAAAATACATATATCGATCACCTGGATCACCTGTTGAGAAAGAAAAAAGAAAGCAAGCAGAAGAAAACGAGTGTAATAAACAACATCACAATGATATATGGGAATATGACAGTAAATACTAAATATTAAACATTATTGTGCAGCACGTGAGATCGACAGCGCACAGTGTGCTTTGAGGTAGGAGCCAAAAAGGGTGTAGTTTGTGTGTGTGATCACCCGTGTGTGCACCTGTGAGCATGAACGCGCTTGTTTTTAAAAGGTTCCTTCATGTAATGATCTGCTAGAGGGTGTGGGGGGTCACTGCCCCGTCCTCCAGGGCATGAAGCAGGTATGGAGGAGATCAAAACTCCAGACATCCAGAGGCCCCCAGAACACAAGAGACCAAGGAAGACCAACAGAGGGGCAGCCGCGCCACTATCCCAGAAAGAGCTGAGGAGAGTCCCAGATGAGGGGTCACTCAGCAGCCGCGGAGCAGAAGCCGGGGGGGTTGCAGTGACGTGCCCGTGAGCTCCGCCGGCAGCCAGCTGTGCCTGAGTGACCGAGCCCTGGGCCGAGAGGCCAAGGGCACCCCATCCCCGAAGTGGCCCGAGCGAGCCCCAGGCTCCAGGCCCCGATAAGCAGCCGCCAAGGAGTGAGCCGGTGGGTACCTGGGCGCCCACCCCCGGACACAAAGAACCACCAACGCACCGATGTCTGAGGGCGTCTGCCACCGGCAGGGGAAGTGGTGGGGGGAGATGGGCCTCCAAACCTTGGAGGGCCTGAGATGTCCCCAGAGAGGTGGCGTCTGATACCCAACCTGACATATAGACACAGACAAACAGGCACACACAGATACAAACATCTATTCCCACCCTCATGCTCTCATATACAATTACTCAACACTCACCCAACGTGGAGACAGACATAAAGAGATGCTGTACACACAATCACACTCCCCAAGCGTACTCTAAGCCCCGGGTCTAGGTACCCTTGCCCCTGGAGGGGGAAACTGCGCCCAGACCCAGGTGATGTTACCCTTTTCCCTGCGGTGGGGAGAAGCAGACTGCCCCGACTCCGCAGCAGCAGGGAGGCCCCACATTCCAGACCCCAGTCGGACGGCCAACTCCTCCTCCTAGCCCCCCCGCTCCAGCAGGCCGCAGAGAACGGGGGTGTAGGAAGACTCCAAACCTCCCTCCACCCGCTCATATGTAGTGTTGATGTATGTGTGTTCTAAGGTGCATTTAAAACCCAGGAGGGCATGGAGCTACCTGCCAGAGCAGCAGGTAAGCGTATAGCCCCTCCTGCTAGCCCTCAATGTCTACGTGTATTTAAAATTGAGAGGTGGGCAACGACGCCAGGGGTGAGGTGTACACCCTGATGGTAATTTGGAATCCGTGTAGCGTGCCCACCCCCAAGATCCTATATGTATGTGTAATGAGAGTGTGAGTAATGTGAATGTCTAAGTTGTGGGATAAAATTGAGGCGGAGGCAGCCAGAAGGGGACAGAGGGGGGGGATGTCTCCTCTGCACCCTGGTGACACACCCCTACCCCAAGGCCCTGCATGTGTGGGTGATTGTGGTGGAGCGGGAAGAGGGAGGCAGCTGGAGATGGGGAGGGAAGGAAGGGAGGGGCAAGTGACCCCTCCCTGGGGCCAGCTCCCCCGCTGACCCCAGTAGGCACCCCCATACTCTGCAACCCGCCAGGGAAAGGGGGGCCCAGGCCCATCCGGACCGGGGCCCAGTGCAGCAACGCCGCCCAGCCCCACAGAGCCCGGGACAGTCCACCCGACCCCACCACAGAGAAAACTGCACCCACCCCATCATCCACTCATCTTCCAGACTACACAAGACAATAGACGCCCAGGCTGAGATCTTCCTCCACCTCTCCTGTATCTCCCCCTCCTGCAGAGAGAGTTCCTGAAGAGAGGAAATCTCCTGCAGGATTTGACAACCTCCCCCACCAGTTGAAGAGCCCCCCAGGTGGTTCGATGCACAGGCGGCACCCTGCGCCAGGACTGGGCCCCATACACCCACCCGCCCACAACCCCGGCAACACACCAACCAGGACCCAAGCCCCTGAGGCTTGGCCAGGGCTCCAGCCCAGAGACGGAGTGCCCCCAGAACCTCACGCCCATCCCGGACCCACCCAGGGACAGCCAGGCTACCAGGTCAGTAACCCACGTCCGTCAGCACAGACCCTCCCCTAGCCCTGCTGCACGCAGCCACGAGGAAACCGTCACCTAAGAGCCAACAGAGCCCCTAATTGGCCATGACCGCTACCCCGGGTTGAGCCCCCCAAGGAAGATGCTCCCGGGGAACCCCCTGATGCCCTAAGCCTGTCCCTACCCCCACACCAATCACAACAGTGAAGGTGGGACCAAACTAAGACCCCCACCCCCACTAGGTGATGGAGCTGATCAAAGGAGCCCAGAGCAATTGATCTGATGTGGTGGCAGAGGCTGTATCAAGACTAATGTAGTCTAATAGATAATTTCTATATTGGTTAGAATTAAGATTATTTTTATTTTTCCAGTTCATGAGGACTGTTTTCTTGGCTATGCATAGGGCAGTGAAAACCATATGGGCTATATTCTTTTCCGTAGTGACATTATCTAAGCTGCCCAACAAACATACTAAAGGGGAAGTTGGAATGTTACATTTCAGACACTTTGATAAGTCTTCACATATCTCGCGCCAAAACTTCTGAACTGGTGGACAGAACCAAAGAGCGTGGATATAATTGTCCGGTGAATTGGTTTGGCAGTGTGAGCAGTTGTTGGTAGACGTAAAGCCCATCTTGAACATCCTATGGCCTGTATAGTGCACTCTATGTAGTATTTTGTATTGAATTAATTGAAGACTGGGATTTCTAATTAGATGAAAGGTTTTTAAGCAAATCTGAGACCAGAAGTTTTGGTCAAAGTTAACTGATAAATCCGCTTCCCATTTTGCAATAGGAAGTGATATTGATTCATCTGTTTTAGAAAGCATTCTGTATATTTTGGATAGTAATTTGGGGGTTTTAAGAGTAAGAAATTGAACCACACTTGGTGGCGTTTGTAGTTCAACTTGACCCGGTTTAAATCTCTTTTTTATTATGGATTTAATTTGTTGATATTCTAAAAATCTTTTCTTGTTGATCCCATATTGTGTAATTAGTCTGTCAAATGAAATAAATTCTGTTCCTTCTAGTATATGTTCTAAGTATTTGATTCCTTTACTACTCCAATCTGAAAAGTTTATCATATTATTGTTTTGTAATATGTCAGGGTTGTTCCAGATAGGTGTACGTTTGCATGGGATTAATGAAGACTCTGTCAACTTCAGAAACTCCCACCACGCTGTCAGAGAAGAGCTGATGTTGATGCTTTTGAAGCATTCATGTCGTTGGATGTTTGAGCTGATAAATGGTAATAATTATGTATATTGTAATAACGTGATATTATATTACACAAACATGAAAAGCATAATGTTAGAACAATAAACTTTTCATGTTATAACGTGATATAACTCTATTTTTCTTTTGCCTGGGTAGCAGCTCCACGCTTCCATAATTTGGTGTGAAAAGATTTTGTTTATTCTTCAAATATGCTTTGCTTGTAATCGTGTAAACTTTGAATGACGATTCACCCTGATAAACATGAAAAACAGAAAGCCTTGCCTATGCTTTCTGAAATGCCTGTGAAGACAAGTTCCTGTGTAAGGAGGAACGGAAAGTTCCTCTTAAGCAGACGTTTAGTATAGTATGAACAGAATGTTTTAGCAAGATATGCATTTGTCTGTTAAGCAATCTACATTCTGAGAATAGGCGGAGACTGCCTCCGTCTTGTTGTGTTAACCGCATGCCTATATAACCTACAATAAAGACGCATACGGTGTGACTCTCTCTCGAGACGTTCACCCATGTACATGTGATTGATTATATTGTCTCACTGTGTCTCTGTTTTACCTGGCAGCCTTCTATTTGGGAATTTCCCCCGACATTTGGTAATCAAAATATGTAACTTGATTAATTATATTGTCAAGTCAAGTCAAGTCAAGTCAAGTTGGCTTTATTGTCACTTCAGCCATATACAGTTTGTACACAGTGAGGCGAAACAGCGTTCCTCCAGGCCCAAGGTGCTACATGCAACATAAATTTACAACATAAATTAACAGAAAATCACTAAATTAGCTAACTAGAGACAGGACAGACTGACCTAACATAAATTACAACATAAATTAACAAAAACTAACTATCTAACTAAAACTAACTATTCTGACTAGGTAAGTAGTGCAAAGGAAACCGTAAACATACTTGGTATGTAGGTAGTGCAGGAACAGTAAACATAAAAATATTGTGCAAAAAGAGCATTTACAGGTTGATGTGTAAGTCCAGTCTCAGTGCTTTGAGGTAGTTGAGTTGAGCTGAGTGACAGAGTGTGTGTGTGTGTGTGTGTGTGTTTATCAGTCCAGTCCCTTTTTGTTGAGGAGACGGATGGCTTGTGGAAAGAAGCTGTTGCACAGTCTGGATGTGTGTGCCCGAATGCTTCGATACCTTTTTCCAGATGGCAGGAGTGTGAAGAGTGTGTGAGAGGGTGCTGGTGGCTTTGCGGATGCAGCGTGTGGTGTAGATGTCCTTAATAGAGGGGAGAGAGACTCCGATGATCATCTCTGCTGTTCCCACTATCCGCTGTAGGGTCTTGCGGTCCGATATGGCACAGTTCCCAAACCAGGCAGTGATACAGCTGCTCAGGATGCTCTCAATAGTTCCTCTATAGAAGGTGGTCAGGATCGGTGGTGGAAGCTGGGCCTGTCTCAGTCTTCTCAGAAAGAAGAGACGCTGTTGGGCTTTCTTGTGCAGGAAGCTGGTGTTGAGGGACCATCCGAGGTCTTTCTCCAGGTGGACGCCCAGGAACTTGGTGCTGTCGACGATCTCCACAGAGGAGCCGTTGATGCTCAGCGGTGAGTGGTCGCCTCGTGTCCTCCTAAAGTCAACAACCATCTCTTTTGTCTTGTCAACATTCAGAGACAGGTTGTTGTCTTTACACCAGTCCGATAGCCTCTGCACTTCCTCTCTGTACGCTGACTCGTCGTTCTTGCTAATGAGACCCACCACGGTCGTGTCATCAGCGAACTTAATGATGTGGTTTGAACTGTGTGTTGCCACCAGTGTTGGGACTAACGCGTTATTAAGTAACGCATTACAGTAACTACGTTATTATTGTGGTAACGAGCACGGTAACTAGTTATTATGCCAAAACCAGGAACGCGTTACTCGTTACTGGGATTTAGATAGGCTCGTTACTCGTTACTTCGTGTGGTGGATATCGCGGAGCTTCCACAGATTCAATAACATTAGCAAGTGGTGGAAGCCAGCAGGTGGATGAAGGAAAAGGGAGGCAAGAGGAGAGACCCGAAGCGGCCGCCGGTCCGCGTGTCAGGTGAACTGAACTTCAGGTAAGAAGTTATGACCTGCAGTCTATCTGAGTCAGATATAAACCAAGTTTAGGTGGAGTTTATTTTCGGTATGCTGACATTTTCGTACTCCCTGCTAGCTAGCATGACAGAGTTTCTATACAGCTGGGTGGGTGCTATGTTACTGATGTTGAACTTTATTTTGTTCATACGGTTAATTATTAGAGTTGCCAACCGTCCCCTAAAAAACAGAATCGTCTGGTATTCAGAGAAAATATTACGCGTTTCGTACTGAGGTGAAAAGGAACACAGTTTGTCCCGGACTTCAGCTACAATGAAAAAAACACAAAGCTGAAGCTGCACAGCTGCCTCTTCTTCTCTCATTCTCTCCTCTCCTGTTTCTGCTTCAATCATGAAACTGATCAATGATCAGCTGATCGGCTTTTCTCTCTTGTTTATTTATCGCCCACTTTGCGCCAGAAAGAGGAAACCAGCGGATGTCGCGTTAAACAACAGCAGCACGTTTAAGCTTGATCAGCTGTTGTTAGAATTTATTTAATATTAATTTCTAGTATCAGCTGATGTTTGCTGGAGCCACAGCTGTAAAGCTGCTGGTCATGATATCAGTTTGGTTATCTGGTGAGAGGGAAACATGCAGATGAAACCAGGAGATGTCCTTACTGAATCTTCAGAGCTGAACAGGTGATGGAGAAACAGGTTTACCTTTTAGGTGACATGAATGAGTTGAAGGGAAGTTATGAGCCGTTTCTGAGAGACAAATAACACCAGGATCCTTTTCTATGTAGCTGACAGCTGGTAACTGTGCAGGGGCGGGTCTAGCAAAGTGTTGCCAGGGGGCCAGGTAGGGCATTAACAGGGAAAGGTGGACACAAAGAAATACTTTTCTTTATTATTCTCATTTAAAATGTCTCGCTTTTAAAAAAATAATTATCTGAGTCTTACAACAAACAATTGATAGATTGATACATATATACCATCAGAACAGTGTACATCACTGTCACAACAGTGTTTATTTTCATTCAAAGGCTTTATGATTTTTCCTATAATGGTGGGCCGGTCTCTCGTCAAAATGCCCGGGATGATTTTTTTGTCCCAGTCCAGCTCTGTATGCAGCTCATCTGCAGTCTGGTGTTACCTACATCTTCCTATTCAGAAGGCAGAATTTCCAAGTTCTGAGTACAATCAAAAGCACCACGACCGCAGTTTTTGTGTTGGATGTAAAAAGCAGGCTAGAATCATGGCGGCGGTCAACGACGGTCCAGGCGTGGGATTTCTCTCATGGAAATGTGCACATTATTTTTTCCTTTCTATTGGTAGGTGGCACAGTGCACTTGTGGCAAGTAAGCAAGCTAGAAGACTAGCAATCTGGCTGGGTATCCAGTTACGGAAGCAACACATTAACAAGAGAATTCTGAGTAAAACCAAAGTTACTTTCCCTAGTAACTAGTTACTTTGAAAGTAACGAGTAACTTGAAGTAACTGAGTTACTTTTTTAGAGAAGTAACTAGTAATGTAACTAAGTTACTAATTTAAAGTAACTTACCCAACACTGGTTGCCACACAGTCATGAGTCAGCAGTGTGAACAGCAGAGGACTGAGCACACAGCCTTGTGGGGCCCCAGTGCTCAGTGTGGTGGTGCTGGAGGTGCAGTTCCCGATCCGTACTGAGTGAGGCCTTCCGGTCAGAAAGTCCAGGATCCAGTTGCAGAGGGAGGTGTTCAGGCCCAACAGGCTCAGCTTTCCGATCAGTTGTTGGGGGATGATCGTGTTAAATGCTGAGCTGAAATCTATGTACAGCATTCGAACGTGTGTGTCCTTCTTGTCCAAGTGTGTGTGACGTACTTTTGCCTTTTCTTATTATTCTGCCTTCTCAGAAAGGGAAAAAAATACAAATAAAACTGTTTACACTTGTTATATACAATAACTATCAAAACCTATTCACATTTAATTTGGCTTTCACAGAAATCCCACCTGTCCTTCTGGCTACAGAGTACTTACCAAGGTTAGAAACAAAGCACAGTTATGCTTTATTAATGTTCGCTAATTACAATGTTCCACATTTCCTTGCTTTTTAAGTCATTTTTAGGCTTTTTAGAGTTTTTGTTTTTTGTTTTTTTTTAGCAGTAATGTTTCTGCCTATTTATTTCAGCCCATAAACCTAGCAAGCATCAGTCAGCACAGTGACTAACCTAAACAGATTCTTGCTTTATTCACATATATTATATGTAATTATATATACCTGCACATTGTACCTAGGGTTGCAGCCACTTGGCCCCACCCGATTGTTGTGACAGCCCTGATTGTACTTACACACTGCATCTGAACAGGGAACAGTCTGCCACATTAATGTATTTTTAAGTGACTTGTTTGTAATACATGAATTTGTTTCTTACAGATGTCGAAGTCTCAACCTCATGCTGCCCTCCCCCATCCTCCTAAAGTAAGTATTTGTTGTTGTAGTTTTTATGCAGTGTCTGTGTCACATGCTAATTATAATTATTGAAATAACTGTTTTCTAACAGATTTTCCAAAACACTAGTTATGTTTGTTGTCATTCAGACCAATACTACTGCTTAGACATTGCTTAGTGGTCATGCATGTTTGACAAGCTTGTTATGATACCAAAACAGTAGGCCTATCACAATAATCGATATATCGACTTAACACACAATACATGTACATGACGTCAATAATTGTTGATGATGCAATTTATCTGCCATTATATTTACAAAAATAAAATATAATAATAACAACACAATAACATTGTTTTCTATTTGTTATAAAATTTACTATTTATTCAAGTTTTTATGGTATCTAATATTTTGATACCTAATTTCCATGATCTAAATATTTTAAGAATTAGATGTTGGTTTGTCAGTTGAAAGTGTGTAGATCTTGCATTATTATGGTGTTATATTATGATTATACATTCAAAGACATAAAATGGTCTTAAAATGACAATGACATAACTTGTCGCAATTGTTTATGGGTCAATATACCGACCAACAAAAAGTTGTTATCGAAACATGCCTTCAAAACAGACGGTTTTATGATTGATAAATTCAAAAAATAAATACATTTAATTTCTCTGAGATTCTCTAATATTCAGTTACAGTTCACAACACAGCTACCTGTACATGCAGTATTATACTGTAAATATAAATCTCTGCATTTAGCATCTGACTAGAAGAGTCACAGTTACTGCCTCTTTTTTTTTTTTTTTTTTTTTTTTACAAATACCTGTACTATTACTAACACATTTACTGTTTTACTTTTAGCCTGTGGATACAAATGCAGATTTCCTTAAGGTAAGTTGTGCATTTTAATTACATCATGTTATTTTTATTATTATTTATTTATTTTATTTTACATTCAAATATGATTGCTAGTAGGTAAAGAATAGTTCACCTATAATTGATATTCCCAATTAATTTCTCACCTCTGATTGAATGCCTTTGTTTGTTTGCCTTTTTTGACTATAACAAAACATTTTTGCAGGATATATATGGTGAATTTATATGCATAGATACAGTCGTAGTGCTTGACACATGCACAGAGCAGTAGATGTACTAAAAAGGTAATAATTACAATCATGATGTTGATTGCTGATGTCAGTATATATATTTTAGAGGAATGTTTTGTTTTTCACCCAAAATGAACTATATTGCTTCAGAAGAGATTTATTACCCTACCTGACTCTTATATATTGATACATGTTCTGTTTTTTGTTTGTTTTTGTTATTTTCAGGTTCAATGGTGCGTGTTCTTCTAATGGCCGCCTTCCCACTGGAGATTTTGATCCACAGCAATTTAAAAGGTAAACAGCTTTGAAAGTCAGTTCAAATGGTTAGCTAATAGTATTCTAAAAAGCCTACTTCTCTGTCACCAGTTTCTTTACCAAAAAGTACCCATAAAAGTATCTCTCAATAGCATATCATTGTAGTTCAAATGTTTAGTTGTACAAATATCAGATTTTAGGAAATCTAAAACTAGTCAAACACTCAAATGTTCATGCTTTTTATAAGACAGAGCAAAACGGACATCGGCGCAGAGTGAAGAACTGCCCTTCATAAGGACACTATGACAGCCATATATAGTAAGTGAAGACTTTCTGTGTATCTAAAATTGCATACAGCACAAGTAACTTACTTTGCAACCATTAAAATAGGTTGCAAAGTAAGTTACCAATACAAATAGGTGATGATGCATTGTAGTGGTTGGTCTCAGACAAAGAAGGTCAACAGATTTATGAATGCTGGAGGGTAAGGAGAGACGACCAAAAGGGGTGTTAGCATTACTATAATGTGAACTGGATAGACTTTCCATCTAGGAAAAAAAAGGGGTAAAATTATGCGTAAAATATATCTGTATTAATATCTGTATCTATATAAACAGAAATATCTGTTTGCTAAATGAAGCCAGCTAACATAAATCATATTTTTATTTTAACTCTGATAAAAGTAATAGAACTGTGACTTTTGTTTGTTACAGTGGCAGTAAGGAAGAGGTTTCCCAATGTGTCCAGAAGGGCTTTGAGGATTGCAGTGAAAGCTGGGGGAACTGAGACTGCTGGAAAAGGAAAAGAAATTACATTTTAAGTATGTTGACTTATGTTCATACAATCACACACACATATACACATACACACACACACACATACACACATATATATATATATATATGTATATATATATATATATATATATATATATATATATATATATATATATATGTGTGTGTGTGTGTGTGTGTGTGTGTGTATATATATATATATATATATATATGTGTGTGTGTATATATATATATACACACACACATATATGTGTATGTGTGTGTGTGTTTCTTTTAGAATGTTTAAGTATGTAATGAGAATAAAATTATAAAATGAATACTCCTTGCTTGATTGATATGCTATATGTATGTTTTAAACATCAAATAAAGATTTCTTTCAGCTGTTACATGTGAATGTGTTTTCTTAGAAATATATGAAGGGTTAAATGTATATATTTTTGAATGATTTTTAATTAGTTTAAATTGTATTTTGAAATATATTTTATAAATATATTTCAAAATATAAAAAAAATAGCCAAAAAATATATGTGTTAAAACACATTTCAAAATATATTATAAATATATTTTTTAAAAATATATATGCTAAAATATATTTCAAAATATATAAATATATTTTAAAATGGATTTTAGCACATATATTTTTTGGCCATTTTTTGTATATTTTGAAATATATTTCAAAATGTATTTTAAAATATATTTTTTTACCGTATGGGTTCTGGTATTCACCCCCTCCACGGTAGAGCGGACGAGAGCAACTGGGGTCAAGCGAAGGAACGGCTTTTGCTCAGTTCTCTCCCGTGCACGTAAAACATAAAGCACTTTGCCTACTCGTGTCTTGCTTGCTGTGTAATTAAATTGTCTTCAACGTTCTAGCGAACAGGTTCAAGCTACAAACCTATCACTTTCCTTAGCCTCGAGGAAAACGTCATCGTGAGAAGGAGAATTGCTAAGGACCCGGGGAAATTGCTAAGGACTCAGTGCTGAGAATTGGAACAGCCCTTTTTTAGTAGTGCACACAGCTAACTCTCTCTGCTGAATATGTAAAAAATGTGTTACTGTGTTAGATGCCTGAATGTTTCTCATGGTCTGATGGGAAATAATGTTTTCTATTCTTTAGCACATGGAACAGTCAGCCGTTCACAGAGTTCAGGTTAAAAGGATGAAATCGTTTGTACTGATGCATCTCTCGTCTGGATAAATCTGTTCAATGACAAAAGGACTGAGGTGATGGTTTTTGGTCGCCCTAAATGTGTATTTAGATGCCAGCTGATGACTGTCCCTTAAAGCGCTTTGGGGTCCTTAGGGACTAGTAAAGCGCTATATAAATACAGGCCATTTTAATGTAATCAGAACTGAGCATAAACCTAGAGGAGATTGTGCTTGTGCTGTAGCAGCACCAAAACTGTGGAACAATCTGCCTTTAGAGATAAGACAGGCCTCTCCTGTTTGTTTGTTTGTTTGTTATTATTTGATTCTATGCCGTTTTGTCTTGTTTTAAATATAGGGCAGTTTTATTATTTTTTTACCATTTTGTTTTATTCTATTGGTCCTGTGCTGGGTATTTTAAAGTGCTTTATGAATAAAGATGGTTTGGATTGGATTGGATAAAATTAAATACATATTGTTTTCTTAGAATTTATTGTTGTGATCCAGTGTAACTCTTTTTCTCCTCCTTGTTAAGGATCTCTGTGACTACAATAAAATCCCCCCCATCAATCACTGAACTGCACTGAAGTAAAACTTAATCCTAAGGGCTGCAATACACCACTAATAAACACTAATTATACAGAACCTTAAGATGACTTTTATTAGTCAATATAGATATTAATCTTGAGCTCATATTTTTTTTTCTCTGTTCTTCTTGCACCAACATTTTTTTCTGCAGGTAAGAATAGTCGTTAAGAACTATCTTCAGTGTAAAGAAGAACAAGAAGTATTGGAAGTGATTGTACAGCCCCCACAGAGCACATCATCAAGGTTGTCTGGGATTACATGAAGAGAGAGAAGGATGTGAGGAAGCCTACATCCACAGAAGATCTGTGCTTACTTCTCCAAAATGTTTAGAACAACCTACCAGCCAAGTTCCTTCAAAAATTGCGCAAGTGCAGAGAAGACTTGATGCTGTTTTGAAGGCAAAGTGTGTTCACACCAAGTATTGATTTGATTTAGAATTCTCTTTTGTTCATTCACTGCATTTTGTTGATTGAGCTAGCAGGGCTCAAACTAGAACACTGATCAGTCATATTTGTAGGTTATTGCCAATAACCTTCAACTATTAAAATACATTTTGCTAAAGGGACTTTAATGTCTCCTGCATTAGAACAAAATAAGAGAAAACAGATAACCACTGTTGTAATACAATTTATCTCTCACCTGGGTTTGTTGGTTTTGTCAAGTCAGCTAATACAAAGAAGGACTGGCTTTGTTGAGCTTCCTCAGTTAAAACCCTAACACAGGTACACACTTAGCCTGTATTTTTGTAGGAAATTTACATTCTGGCAACTTAAGCTCACCATCTGCAAACTTAACATGTGAAGTTCAAGATTACAGAAAACAAACTAAAGCAGAATTAAGAGAAACTCTATATTTGTTTCTTTATCAGTGTGCTGGTGTAGTTCATCTTCCCACCAGCAGGAGTCCCTACAGTTCTTTCATGCCAAGATTTGATTGCTATTAGCTGTAGAGTTAGTAATGCAGCACTGTAAATAAAGTTCTTAAAAAAAATAGTAATGCAGCACACTTTGAGAAAAGACTGGCTCAGCATGTTATTCTGATTAACATCTGCATCCATCCTCTTCGTTGTTTTACAGAAAGCAAAGAGTATTTCAGTTGAACAAGAGTTAATGCAACTATATTTGCTATTATTTATGCACTTTTAATGTTAAAGGTGTACTGTATTCAGATTTAGTTTCTTTCCAATGTTAGCTGGTTTAGTCAACTGATTTGCATTATCGTGTGAATATATAGACTGAATATTGCTTATTTTCTTCTCTTTGTAGTTTCACTCTGTTGATAATTGAAGGCAGCGTCAATAAAAGGGACGATACACCTGTCAGTTGTCGAGGAGTTTATCTATCTGCACAACTGTATCCAGTGTAGCAGTGAAGGCAGAATAGTGAAAAAGCGTCCTTCTACAAGACAACCTTTAGATGTTACGTTAACTCGGCTACATCAACCTTGTCTTAAGCAAGAGAAGATAAAGCATCATCTGTCCTATCAGATGATGGCCGCCCTAAACGCTCGAGCCAAAGCTGAAGCAGCACGCAGAAGAGTTGAATATGTTAAAAAGGAAATCGAAATGCAAGTTAAAAAAGCAGAGCTTAAGGTAGGAGAAACACGTCTAGAGGCCACATTACAAGCCCTCCAACAAGAACATGATGCGGAAGCGGCACACGCCGAAGCAATAGTTTTTGAAACAGCAGTCAATGATCTTGAAGAAGAACACATGCGTGTACCTCAAAGGGTTGACACTTTGGAACGCACCTTTAACTATGTGAAAGACCAGCATATCATTAAAGACAACACAAGCCCAATTGGCCATACCGAGTATAATTCAATGCCTGCAATAAATGTCACATTCCTCATGCCAAAACAAGACCCAACCAGGTCGGACACCTTAAAGGAATATGTCCTTCAACCTCTGAGTACTGACAAAGGAGAAAACGTTTCCCCGTCTCCAAAATTAATGCAGAAAATGTCACCAGGTACTTCACCGAGATTTGAATATAAGATGAGCATGCAACAAGGAAACATTTCTGACATAGCCAGGTTTCTTGCAAGACGTGACTTACTCACCGGTGGCCTCCGAAGGTTCAGTGACAAGGCAGGAGATTACTGGGGATGGAAATCTTCGTTTGAGAATGCGATTTGTGACTTAACGGCCAGTGAGGAACTGGATAAATTGCTTGGCACAGAATCAGTGCAATATGCACATCGTTTAAGAGCTTTGCATATTAACAATAACTGAAGGACTTTCTAAGGTGTGGGAAAGGTTAAATGAGTGCTACGGCTCCCCCGAAGCTATAGAGAACGCACTGCTTGACCGTTTCCCAAAAATCTCATACAAAGATCCACAACTGTTGAGAGAACTACAGGACCTGCTCCTAGAGATAGATGCCGCAAAGAGTGAAGGTTACATTCCAGGTCTTCTCTACCTCGATACAGCGAGATGCATTAATCCAGTGGTGGAAAAACTCCCCTATGCTATGGAAGAAAAATGGATGAACTATGGTTCTAAATACAAAGAGGACCATTGTGTGTCATTTCCACCATTCTCTGCATTTGTGGCCTTCATCAGTAGAGAAGCAAAAATGTGCAACGACCCCAGCTTTAGGCAGTCTGTGCAGCCGCCTCCTGCTCTTTCAAAGACGAATAAACTTTATGAAAAGCATGCTTATCCTTTTCATGGTCGTGGAGGGTGCTGGAGCCTATCCCAGCTGTCATAGGCCGAGAGGCGGGGTACAGTCTGGACAGGTCACCAGTCCTAACCCTCTCTAACCCTAACTCTCTCTCTCTCTGCGACTGTGTGTTTCCTAGGTGAGAGAGCGGCTTTTTGTTGTTGTTGTTGTGCAAAGCCAACAGGCAGAATGCTACAGACATAGCCCTAAAGAATGTAGCCTCATGGGCAGTGTAGTCCGTGTTGCAGGGAGAATGGACTGCCATACATGTTATGTGCCTGTGAGCATGAGGAGGGAGAAAAAGGTGAGTGGAAAAGTATGAGCTGTCACCGACCAGAAACGGAGGCTGGAAGCAGGCCAAAAAGAGTGCCTGAGGAGCCCAGTTGTAAGTAAGCTTTTAAGACTCGACTGTACGCTGTGTTCATGTTTTCCTCTGAAACAATAAGTTCAGTTGGAGCAGCCTTTAAAAGCCTCTTTATGTCTCTTGCTAGCAAAGTTGATTCAGACAACAAGGTAAAGCTATTTTTCGGCTACGAGCCCGACACGAACCCGACTTAATCCAAAGTATTCAGAATACGTTACTCTTATTTAGTAGCGTAACGGATTACAAAATACATTTTGGGGCATGTAATCTGTAGAGGAATACATTTTAAAAGAAACCTTCCCAACACTGATAGTGCCAAATCACAACATCAGTCGCCTCAAGGCACTCTATATTGTACAGTACAGAGAAAATCCCAACAATCATATGACCCCCTATGAGCAAGCACTTTGGCGACAGTGGGAAGGAAAAACTCCCTTTTAACAGGAAGAAACCTCCGGCAAAACCAGGCTCAGGGAGGGGCGGCCATCTGAGAGGTCTATAGGGCTTTGGAGCGTGATGTCAAGGGAAATGGGCCACGCCCCCTTTTGCCATGACAGTAGGCCAGACACAGGATACAGCTTCAGCTATGGTTTGTACTTGTTGTCAGTTGCAACGTTAGATCACACGATCGTGAAGGCAAGAAGCTGGATAATGGGCTCTCTTTTCATTGTTTTCCATCCTGGAGGCAACGTGAGGGATCCCATGTATCCGATATTACTAAACAAAGACGTCAGGCTTGCATTGCAGCGGTGAGACGAGCGGATCGAGTTCTGTGCAATCCCCAGCTTTTTGTTGGTTTGCTGTCCGCATTTTCTTTCCGGTGAGTTCTAAATTAATTCATATCACTCTTAAAAGGCTTTTAGTGTTTTTTTCAATGCGCTGAGGTCATAGATAATGAGATAAAACATGCTAATGTGTTGTAACGTTGGGTTGTGTTGCGTGGTTGAGAGGAGGCGGCAAAACACCTAGCAGGCTAGTCGGAAGAACACACACCCACGCTGGTATCGGTAATCCACGGTGGTTCTTTAATACGCCTTCTTCAACAACCATATAAAAGCCCGGCTGAATGGCTGCGGCTCAACAACATAACGCCCAGCGTTCATACAACCCAAGCATTGCAAACGTTAAGCACAAGCGTGCAGGCACGTGTCCTCATAATCCCAGAGAGAGAGAACAGTGGTACAAAACTGATGACACCATCAACCCTCGACTTGGGTGTCTTAAAGGGACACCACACCATAGTGGCTGTTACAGTGTGATGCTGCAGAACCACGTCATGTCATCATGTAGACTGAGTAGCTTATGATTTAGCATTATTGCAGGCAAAGCAGCATATGAAATGGATGTAACAAATCCAGACAAGGCACCAACACTGCACATGGGCCTCTAAAAACATACTAAATTGCTCTCATTGCACACTAATCCGCACATAACTTCCAGATCTCCAAAAGTTGAATCTGTTCATCTGGACGTAGCGTTTTGTGGGAGAAACGTTTCGTCACTCATCCAAGTGACTCCTTCAGTCTCAGCTGACTGCAGGTTTCCCCAAACCTTATAAACAGTACATTTGCATAATGACTGAAACCAGCCCACTGAAGGAATAATGGGCTGTGAGGTCAGTTCCTTAATCATAATTATGCAAATTCCCATGACCATTCATCAACAATCACTGACCAAAACCCACTGATCAAAGAACACTGATCAATGGCCATGAGTACCATTCACAGAGAGTTGGGGAATGGCTGCAATCACAGCATTGTAAGATGGCGAAATAACTTCCAGATGAATCACACACCTGTCATTGGAATATTGGTGTACATTTACCTTATGTGTATGCACTAATTTTATCTTACAGGCTTTTGTTATGCAGCTGCAGAGTCTGAAGGTGTGCCCCGTGCAGAAGTGATCAATGAAGATCTGACAGAAGACCAACAACAAAATCACCATGTCATAGAGGCAGTGGACAGCAGTTGTGTTGGACAAGTGGAAGATATGAGGTACCAGCTGCAAATGTGGACAGTGGCGATCGGACAGACAGCATCACGGAAGCTAAAGAGCAGACGAAGATTGTGTGTGTGCAATGAACAGGGCACAGCAGAAATAAACACAACACTGCTTGATAAGATTGTTAAGGTTTGCTGTGTCTTGGTTAATATGTGCCCCAGTGTGGTTGTCAAACCAGCGCCAAATGAAACTTGCTCTTGTTGAGTGTTCATAAAGCTGTTGTGTTGCATGTGTAGTTCATTGTAAATAATTGTACTTTGTGTGAAGTAGTTTCAATAAAACAGAAAAGAATAGTATATAGTTGTTTGTGTTTTATTCTTGATCTGTTCACATGTACTTAGCAAGTACATAAAAATGAAATGCAAACTATTTACATGGCAAAACATAGTTGCATTAATCTTGAACCACAAAATTAAACATTAGAGGTTATTTAGAGCAGCACATTGTTTGGAGAAAGTTATCAAGTTATCAAGTTCAAACCGACTTACCTTTGTCTTAACGACAACGTACTCGCAGCGTGGAGGCTTAAAGATGGACAAATCTTGCACCCAGTCGTTCGTGAATTGGATGTGAGCCTTCAGGGATTTATAATTCTTAAACTGGTTCTCTGTGTATGCGCTGACTCCACAGACAAGGTATGCGAAGATATCGGGATAGGACAAAGGCGGTAGGTCGTCTGGGTTTCCACTCCACTTCCTTATTTCATACGGGTCCACATTACCGATGCACAGAATTTTTTCAAAGTACCGTCTCTTGGCGTCTGGGCACAATCGGTCACAATACAGCCCTTTGTCTTTTGCGCTGATTTTGAGCATGGTTCTGGCAGTCCAGATTCCAACACTCCAACACTGTGGCTTGTTTTGCTTTCTAGCCTACTGACATGGCGCCGCAATCCCACAATGCACTGCGGCGTGACGTCAACTCCAAAGCCCTATTAGCACATAGTGTGTGAGAAAAGTGACTGGAAAGGCAAAACTCAATGCATCATGGGAATCCCTCGGGAGCCTACGTCTATTGCAGCATAACTAAGCGAGGATTCAGGGTCACCTGGTCCAGCCCTAACTATATGCTTTAGCAAAAAGGAAAGTTTTAACAAGTTTGAAAAATTTTCTGAAATGTTAAAATTTAAAATTTTAGAAAAACTTGTTTTTACTCAGATTAATGATTTTTTGAATGATAAAGAGATCCTGGAGATATTTCAGTCTGGATTTAGGGTGAACCACAGCACAGAGACCGCTCTCCTAAAGGATTTAAATGATATTAGGTGTAACTGGGACTCCCAAAAGCTCTCAGTCCTGGTGCTACTGGATCTAAGCGCAGCCTTTGATACAGTAGACCACGCTATACTTTTAAACAGATTGAAACACATGGTGGGCCTCTCTGGTGCTGTACACAACTGGTTCACTTCCTATCTCTCAGACAGAACTTTTATGGTGTGTATGGATACATGCTCCTCTAAGATCCATAAAATGACATGTGGTGTGCCACAAGGGTCGGTTTTAGGCCCTGTGCTTTTTAATTTGTATATGCTCCCTCTTGGCGGTGTCATCAGGAGGCACGGAGTGAACTTCCACAGTTACACTGATGACACTCAGCTGTACATCTCCGTGTCTCCTGATGACACCAGACCAATTGATGCCCTTTTTAACTGTATTCTAGATATAAAATCTAGAATGTGTGTGTTAAAGAATTTTTATATGTATTATGCCTTATTGTAGTTAAAAATCCCTAGTTGTTTAGCCTCATTTAAACTCCTGCATATACTGTGTTTGCTGACAAAGCTTGCATGAGGAAGCTGCTATAGGAAGCCTCACCCTTTGCTGAGTTTACTGAGATAAGCTTGACCAGTTCCTGTTGTGACAGTTGAACATATATGTTTTATGGTTATCACTCCAGTGCCTTGTAAGGAGTTGTTTCCGTACTCACAAGGGGTGGCGCCCTGAAATATGCTATGTAAGAACTGACTATATAATAAAGAGCAAGCTGATGCTCCGGCACGAATCCTCCGTGACTCGTCTCATACACGTCACTGTGTGAGGCTGTGTTGGGACATTTGTCCATGTACATGCAATATCGCTGAGTCTGTGTTTCTTGCCTCCTGAGTTTTCTCTCAACAGTGTGTATTCATGATCGTTTATGTTAATGAGAGTGTGGGGAGTGGGTGGGGTGGGGAGGGCTGCTTTTAAAAAATAAAGATTGATTGATTGATGATTGATCTTTCTTAAAAGTAAAGATAGTGTCTGTCTCCTGAATCCAAACTGGAAGCTGGTTCCGCAGAAGAGGGGCCTGAAAACTGAAGGCTCTGTTTCCTATTCTACTTTTAAATACTCTACGAACAACAAGTAGGTCTGCAGTGTGAGAGTGAAGTGCTCTAATGGGGTGATATGGTACTACAAGGTCATTAAGATAAGATGGGGCCTGATGGGGCCGAACCTACACCCCCCACTGGGGATACCACTGGGTGATCTGGGTGTTGGCAGCCTTCATGCGGTGGAGCCACTGCAGCGGGGCATGGTCTGAGCAGAAGGTGAACAAGCACCCCAGGAGATAATAGCAAAGAGATTCGACTGCCAACCGGATAGCCAGGCACACTTTCTCCACAGTGCTGTACCATCTCTCACGCTCTGACAGCTTCCAGCTAATGTAGAGCATGGGCCGGTCGACCCCTCTTACCTGCTGGGACAAAACGGTCACCAGCCCTCTGTTTGAGGTGTCAGTCTGCAGAGCAAAAGGAAGGAAAAAGTCTGGATTGTGGAGCAGGGGCTCCTCACAAAGCGCTTTCTTCACCTGTACATATGCTGCCTGGCACGGCCCGTCCACTGTCCACCCGTGGACGCACCAGCCCGCCCCCAAGTGGTACCCCAGATACTGTACCTCCCTTGACCTCATGGTGGCAGTGCTGTCTCACTGGTCAGCCAGTGGGTATCAGGGTATGATCCATCGGTGCCCAGTGTAGTGGTTTATGTGCAAGTTTACCATCAATGCTGGCACAAATAGAAGAAAGCGGCCTATAAATAGCTGTCCACTGTAGTGACCACTATGTGTGAAAGGCTTAAAGGACTGTTCTTTGCTCTCGCAGACTGGACGTCCTTTGTGTGACTGAGACCTGAGTTTTTAATTCAGTTTTTTCTGAACTTTTGTGTGATTAATGTGGATTTAAATCTAGTAATGATATAATCCAGGAGTTTTCTGAGGTTTTAGATGAATGTGTCCCTAAATATGACAACATTTCTATAAATGAGATGAACAGTTTAACCCTTTAAAGCTGGTTTGGAGCGGACACACTCCATTTTGTGTAACTATTTTTAAATCCCGGTAGCACTGCAACCACGTAAGCTAGCGCAATAACTTTTTTTGCATATGAAACCGGCGGAGTTGTACTTACATCTTATGCCATCAGCTTTTCCTAGGTTACAGTTTCCTTCCACATATCGCTTTGCAAAAACTGCATAAAAATCACTTGCAGCAACAAAAACATAATATTGCAGAAACACCTCTCCAAAAGTTGATTCTGTTCATCTGGACGTAAAACGCTATGTCCAGATGAACAGAATCAACTTTTGGAGATTTACTTTCCTGGATGATTGAGAATGCATCAAGACATTCCAGAAACACGCTTTGCCGATCGGATCAGCTGTTCATAACACTTCCTACGTCCATCAGCAGTGGCGGTCCTAGCCTATTTGGCGCCCCGGGCGAACACTCCCTCTGGCGCCCCCCCCCCCCCCCCCCCCCAAAACACACACACACACACATATGAAGAGAGAGAATGCATAGTATGCAAACGGCTACTAAACAGACATCATAATTCGTCATACAATGAGAACAGGACAAATCAACAATTGACATTCACTAATTACTATTATATTAATATTATATTATTGTATATATTGTTTGGAGTTTAGTCTGTTACTGTAACTATTTTTACCATTTCTTCTTGGAGGAACTGTAACCCACATTATTTCCTTAGGGATTAATAAAGTATTCTGGTTCTGATTGTTCAGGATGACCTGCCATTATCCAATGACACATCTGCTTACCTGTATCTTTGCACGTTTCTCCTTGTAAGAGCCATAATTAAATGTATTGAATTTTAATGATCACTGGGTTTTCATTTGTTTGGTTGCTATGGTGATGTGTAACGGGAGTGACGTGGGTGCTAGCGGTGACGTTAAGAGGGCGTTGTCAGTCTGTCTTTCAATTTTGACAGAGAGGAGGGCTGGGTAGCCGTAGTTTTTTTTGATCCCTTTATATTCATGTTTTTACTCTTAAATATTTATTGTTCATTTACTTGCACTGCTGTAAGCCTCGTCGTCTTGTCTCTCTCTATACTGGACAGTATGTAGCGGAGATAACAATAAAGTTTACTTTGACTTCAGCAGCGAGCAGGCGCACTGAGGGCTCTCGCCCTCACTTTTCGTGTATTGATTGATTGATTATGCTTTATTCATCCCGAGGGAAATATAGAAAAACATTGGTGCAAATTATAAGTCTGTATCATAATGTCTGGTGTTTTCGTGTTGTTGGTTTGTTTTTAT
This sequence comes from Oreochromis niloticus, assembly GCF_001858045.2. Lineage (NCBI taxonomy): Eukaryota > Metazoa > Chordata > Actinopteri > Cichliformes > Cichlidae > Oreochromis > Oreochromis niloticus. Next base: position 72,624,037 of record NC_031967.2, on the reverse strand, counting down.
TTTGTTTTATTTTGCGAGTTGGTTATTAGATGCTGCTCCAGCCAGCCCGAGAATCCCCCGCCCTCTCCTCCCTGTGCTGCAAGCAGTAGGCACACCCCGCAAACGTAGGGCGCCCTTACTCCCAGCAAATGGGTGATAGAAAACCGATCGGTGCCTATGAAATCCCCAATATGCGCTGGCATGATGTCGGGGCAGCATTAGTATCCTACGAGCAATTTTTTATTTTTTTTGCCGATGCCCGTGATGCCGCCCCCCACCACGATGCCGCCCCGGGGCAACTGCCCGTGTCGCGCGTATCTAAAACCGCTACTGTCCATCAGTGTGAACTATCGCATGTCCGCCATGACCTGCCTGAAACCGGAAGTGACGTCATTTTGCGGAAATGTTATGAGCCTATACTGGTGTTTTTAAAAGTTATGTTTGACTTTATGACTTTCCGTGTTGTTTCTGGGATGCTTAGGACTCATATTGCACTGCGGGAAAAAGTTTATTTTGATGCATATGCTGTCTTTTGCAAATTTGCATTAGAATATTTATTTTCGTTTTTCCTGCAGTATATGAAAATTGGTGTATTTCAAAAATAAAACTATGAAGACATGTAAAATAAATTTCCTGTGGTTGGAAACTATTTTGTGCAACTTTTTTGTATTTACAATTTTTAGGGATAAGCCTCTTAAATTTCTCTAACTAGAAATATATGTTAAAAAAAAACCAAAAAAGATTTTAATTTTTTTTGTAGTTTATTGCACTTTTTTTGCAATTTGTGTAATTACTATGCACTTAATGCATACATATTATTAAAATTTGGGCTATAATGGTTGTATTGATGTATATCAACTTGAAATGCTCCCAAAAATGGCACTACAGCATGTAAAAATATAATAAAAGCTCTGGCGGACTTGGTTCTATGGTAGGTCTTAAAGGGTTAAAGCAGATCCTTTCTCTGTTATTTAAGTCCATGCTGTTAACACCAGCTGAGATTTGGAACTGAAATTAGATGAATAAACAGAATGAATTTATGGACTGAGAAAGCTTTTCTTTCTCATTGAACGAAAAAACTGTGATCAACAGTTTGACTTTGAAGATAGTAAAAATGCTCCAGTTTAATTTGTGTCCATCCAAGCAAAGATCTGCAAGTTAAAATTCTAATGTTCCTTAAATTTCAGTCCTGTGGTTCTGTGGAACAGCGAGGAGTTCATATGTTCAACCTTAGAGAGGAGAGCACAGCGAGAAGACAGGGGAGTGAGGGTGAACCACACGCAGGTCATATCTGATCACGGGTGGGCTCGAACCGGAAAACTCAAGTTTATAAAGATATAATCAGTGCAGAGCTCTGCTGTGCTGTAAGCCAGGGAGAGCTCATGTCTGCTAACTGAAGTGTGGAGAACACAGATCCATTAGAGAGCAGTGTAAATGATCCATGCAGAGAACAACATGAACACCATGAAGAATATTTAACAGACTGTGAACAAGAAGGTGAAGCAGAGCTGATGATGTGAGGACTCACACTCACTCACACTCACTCACTCACTCTCACTCTCTCTCTCTCTCTCTCTCTCTCTCTCTCTCTCTCTTCAATAAGTCTCGCAAACACATTTGATTATGTGTGATTACAGAGACACACAGAAAGGTTTCACTTACAGTTTTGGTCAGTTTGTGATTTAATAAATATCACTGTGTGAATTCTGCTTATGATTACATTATGAATCAAATCAAAATTTATTTCTATTGCACATAATAATACAACAAAGTTGACCCAAGTGCTTCACAGTTGGTCAGAGTAATAGAATAAAGCAGAATAAAAAAAAGAAACAGGTAAAAGGAAGGCAGGAAACGGCCACAAAATAACATACACAAGCACAAGCACACAAACATATTTTTCACAGGTAAATCTGTAAATCTGTCTCAGCAATGCAAAGCCCCCAGTCCCCAACATTAGCATGGAGGAGAGGAAGGCACTCACATCACTTATTAATGACAATAATATCATCATCCATCCTGCAGACAAGGGTAGTTGCACATTTTTGCTAAATCAGAAAAACTATCATGAGAATATTTTATCACTGCTCAGTGACAAAATTGTATTTTCTATTCTAACATTCTCATTCATGTCAAAGTTTCTTGAACAGAAATTAGATGTACAGATGACGTCTTGTGAATTCCACCTTTGCTCCAGCTCTGCACTGTGTTCCTGTTTGAAATCAGCCGTTATGGCTGTTATGTAACTTCTGCTTGATCAGATCACAGACTTTGAGGATTATTGACAGATGTCTATGCAGTTTGTGTGGAACATATTATCAAACATTTATTTACCTTCATTTATTTTGAAGGTTTTGTCTAAAGTCAGTTCTGTGACCTCAAACATGGTAACATTGTCTACAAAAAGGGTTAGACCAAAAAGTCTCCAAAAACCCTGAACAACCAAAGATGAGAGGAACACACAAAGTAAAAGGTCAGAGAGAAGCAGAACATGTTTTCATGTTTACTTGATGAAGTTTAGACAATAATGATCACACTGATGATCTGACAGTTTCCTTCTGGTCCCTCCTCTGAGGTCAGAGCCTGAAGATGTTTCAATCAGACACTCTGAAGGTCTTTGAGTGTGGAAGAGTAAAACATGTGACATCAATGTCTCAAAGTCACAATAATAAGAAGAACGTTTCATCTTTATCAAAGTCCCATCACATGTTATAAAGTGCTGTCCCACTGCTGTGTGCACCATATGAACATGTGACACCATCTCAGTGTTTAAGTGTTAGAGTGAACTCCTCATCCTCCCCTTCAGTCTGAACCAGGAAGTGATGTCAGCACAGTTTTTCCTCTTTGACTGAATGTTGTAGGTGAAACTTTTAGAGGACAACAATCAGCTGCTCTCTGATTCTACAGCCTGTGATTTCAGTTTTTACAGATTCAAGAAGATCTGAGGCCGACTCAATGATCTGCTGTAAGAACACACTCACATGTGACAGAAACCCTCAGAGAAATAAAGTAAGATTTTAATGTTTTGTAATAAAATAACACACTGACCAGAATGACTTCTTATAGGGAAAAATATATATCACCTATGCAGTTCATAAATATATAATTTGAAAAATAACAAACCTAAAAAGTTACACTAGGTGCTAGATACATGTTCAGATTAGTTTTGGCAAACAATGATTTGACTAACATGTGTGTCTCACCTGTTCTTGTTCCCTCTCTGTTCCTCTCTCTCTCCCTCTCTGCTCCTCTCTCTCCCTCTTTGTGTTGACAATCAAGCCAAACACCAACATCGTCAAATATACAGTTGAAACCAGATATTTACATACTCTTCAGATAAAAACAAACACTTTTTTAATTGTAACATCAAATCAGACTAAACGTTTTTGTTTTTGTTTTTTTTCAGATTGATAAATATAAAAAACAAATTTGTTAACTTTTGTGTTTTGTATTCAAAACTGAGCCACACTTTTCGAGCTCCACAATTCTTTTCCTGGTGTTTTGGTTGACATCTCTTGGTTTTCCCATGTCACAGAAACAGGCTCTGTGTTTTGCCTTATATGCATCCACAGCTGTGCCACCAATTTACTCACATAGACTCTACGAACCTATCAGAAGCTTCTTCAGCTCAGAATGGAATCGTCTGGAGTTTTCTTAATAATTAACAATAAACTTAGTGTATATGTACTCCTACATTTCATGAAAGTGATTAAAATAGACAGCTCTGTCTCTCTTTATTCTGACATTTAACTAATTCAAAAGATATTTCAACATTTATTTATCTAAAACAAAAGTTTACTCTAAATTGATGTTTAACATTAAAAAAAAAGTTTTTATGTTTTTCCCTAAAGTGTATGTAAACATCTGGTTTGAACTGTGAATATACTGGTGTGTATTGAAATTCCTCCTGTTTTGCATAAATATACTGAACAACATACAAAGCATAATATATAAAATAACATCTACCTGAGTTTTTCCTTTGAAAGAAGCTCCTTATGTCTATTGTTATGTCCATCAGTACACAATTGAAACTGATTTAGAGAGTTTGTTTAGCTGTGGAGGGTAACAACTGAAAATATGAAATGTAAGCTAAAAAAATCAGCATTGTCATTGGCTTTTTATTTATCCATTTGTTGATTCACTCAAAGAGCAAGTAACGCAACCAAGTGATAAGTCTGATATCAATATTTTGTGATACACCCTCATATTTACATTATTTGTACAGTACGAATGATTTGCTTTGGTACCTGGTCAAACTTAAGCTCTCCTCTGTCTGCAGTAAACTTGCAGGGAGCAGCTTCTCCCCCCTCGCTCACATGGTTGCTGTGCTTAGTCGCCTTGTGCCTGAGCTCGGATCATACCAAACTTAGGGGGAATTTACGATGGTGTGCTCTGTGCTTCGTGTGTTGTTTTTGTTTTATACAGTTGTCAGTCAGGCATCTAACTAACAAATTATACTCCACAGCGCCCCCCGGCCCCCGGCTGTTGGTTGACTCCAAATCTCCTGAACACTATGTCGATTTGAGAATGCAAGACTGAAACAGTCGAGACCAATGCAAGACCAAGACAAAAGTCAGTTGAGATGAAGACAAGACCAAGACCACGTAAAAGTGGTCTCGAGACATCCAACTTTACTAACAACAGACGGATTATGGACTCAAATTTCATGTTTTTGACTGAAACATGGTTGAGCAAAAGCTGAACAACCTGAGGCTGCTTCTATTGTTGCTGGCGACTTCAACCACACCAACTTAAAGACAGTCCTTCCCACATTCCACCAACATGTCTCGGAGACAAGACTTTAGATCATGTTTGTTCCAACCTGGCTGGAGCCTATAAAGCAACACCCCTCCTCCATTGGACAATCGAACCATCTCTCCCTGTTCCTCACACCTCTGTATTCAGCACTCACCCAACGTTTGAAACCTGCTGTGAGGACAATGAAAATGTGGCCAGAGGGGACAGACAAAGTGCTCCAGGACAGATTCAGAAACAGATCAACATGTACCCCAACCTGAAGCCTTGGATGAACCGGAATGTTCATCTCCTCCTGAAGGCCCGCAACACCATCTTTAGGTCAGGAGATGCACACGCCTAAAACTATAGCCAGGGCTAAGCTAAAGAGAGGTATCAAAAAAGCCAAACACCATTACAAAAAGTAATGTAAACTCTAACCCCCGACGCATGTGGCAAGGACTTCAGACCATTACAGACTACAGGACCACCAAACCCTCCCCTATCGGATGTCTCCTTCTTCAACGCGCTCAACAACTTTTGTGCTCATTTTGAGCAAGGGAATCCAACAACTACAACCAAAGCAGATGTGATGTCAGACCACCAACCACTGACTCTACCCCACCAATGTAGGAGCGATGCTGAGCAGGATTAAGGTCCACAAGGCTGCAGGTCCTGATTGCATCTCCGGGCGTGTTCTCAGAGCATATTCTGGGGAGCTTGCAGGAGTGCTGACAGACATATTCAACCTGTCCTTGGCCCACGCTGTGGTACCGCCCTGCTTCAAATCCACCTCCATCGTTTCGATACCCAAAAACTCCAACCCATCAAGGCTCAAAGACTAACGCCCAGTAGCCCTTACCCCCATCATCACAAAGTGCTTAGAGCAGCTGGTCCTAGCACACGTCAAATCCTGTCTCCTCCCCACCAGAACAGGAGCACAGAGGATTCTATTCTGTACAGTTGTGTAATGTATTTATTCTTATTGTATTCTAATTTTTGCTTCATAACTTTTGCACTGTCCACTTCCAGCTGTGACAAAACAAATTTCCCACGTGTGGGACTAATAAAGGTTATCTTATCGTATCTTATCTTATCTTATCCAATCTCCATCGCACTGCACTCTGTCCTCTCACACCTGGACAACAACAACACCTACAAAACCTATCAGGAAACTGACGGACAAGGGCATCAGTTCCCTCATGTGCAAATGGTTACTGGACTTCCTGACCAACCATCCCCAACATGTCCGACTGAATAACCACTGCTCATCTACAATCACAATGACCACCGGTGTACCACAAGGCAGTGCGATGAGCCCTTTCCTCTACTCCCTCTTCACTCACGACTGCAGACCTGCCGATGGTTCCAACACCATCATTAAGTTTGCAGATGAAACCACTGTATAACAGTTTTGTACGGGAACTGCTCTGCCTCGGACCAGAAGGCGTTACAGAGGGTTGTGAAAACTGCCCAGTGCATTGCCGGAGCAACACTTCCTGCCATAATTGGCATATACAGGAAGCGGTGTCTGAAAAATATGAGATGCCGTAAGGGACATTATTACTGAAACACTCTCACACACACTACTGAAAGTTTAGCTCTCACACACTACTGAAATGCTCTCACACACACACTACTGAAACGCTCTCACTCACACTACTGAAAAACTATGGCATTTCAGTTGAACAGGAAGGTGTTTCAGTTGAACAGGAAGGCGTTTCAGTTGAACAGGAAGTTGTTTCCTGACAAGGAAACTGAAGGAAAAAGTGGTAGATTTCAAACAAACCACTAAACAGATGTCTACTCAGCAACCTGCTAGTAGCCTAAGTGAATCAGCTGCATTACTTAACAATATATTAGCCTCAGCATAAATGAAAATTTAGAATAGCAGGAGACGGGCATTATCCTGGTTAATTTTTTGGCATATGTGCTTTTTATTTTTTTTAGCAAAGAAAAAAATATCTTAAAATCATTAATAAAACTAGGGAGAGATTCTACAAATCAGTGACGATACCCAGCCCTAACAATCATACCAAAGCTGTCTAAATGGTTTCCACTTTCCACTTTCTCTTTTGTATCAGACATACAGGGAGTGCAGAATTATTAGGCAAATGAGTATTTTGTCCACATCATCCTCTTCATGCATGTTGTCTTACTCCAAGCTGTATAGGCTCGAAAGCCTACTACCAATTAAGCATATTAGGTGATGTGCATCTCTGTAATGAGAAGGGGTGTGGTCTAATGACATCAACACCCTATATCAGGTGTGCATAATTATTAGGCAACTTCCTTTCCTTTGGCAAAATGGGTCAAAAGAAGGACTTGACAGGCTCAGAAAAGTCAAAAATAGTGAGATATCTTGCAGAGGGATGCAGCAGTCTTAAAATTGCAAAGCTTCTGAAGCGTGATCATCGAACAATCAAGCGTTTCATTCAAAATAGTCAACAGGGTCGCAAGAAGCGTGTGGAAAAACCGAGGCGCAAAATAACTGCCCATGAACTGAGAAAAGTCAAGCGTGCAGCTGCCAAGATGCCACTTGCCACCAGTTTGGCCATATTTCAGAGCTGCAACATCACTGGAGTGCCCAAAAGCACAAGGTGTGCAATACTCAGAGACATGGCCAAGGTAAGAAAGGCTGAAAGACGACCACCACTGAACAAGACACACAAGCTGAAACGTCAAGACTGGGCCAAGAAATATCTCAAGACTGATTTTTCTAAGGTTTTATGGACTGATGAAATGAGAGTGAGTCTTGATGGGCCAGATGGATGGGCCCGTGGCTGGATTGGTAAGGGGCAGAGAGCTCCAGTCCGACTCAGACGCCAGCAAGGTGAAGGTGGAGTACTGGTTTGGGCTGGTATCATCAAAGATGAGCTTGTGGGGCCTTTTCGGGTTGAGGATGGAGTCAAGCTCAACTCCCAGTCCTACTGCCAGTTTCTGGAAGACACCTTCTTCAAGCAGTGGTACAGGAAGAAGTCTGCATTGTGAGGAATTGAGGTGTTATTTTTCTGCCATTTTTATTATTTCATTTTATTAATTCTATTTTTATTATTTTGTTATGGCTATTGCATCATAATCATATAACAAGCATTTGCATTGACGCATTTATTAATAGTGATATTGCATTTAGATGTTTGAACACATTGGCACCCAATTAAGCTTTATTACAGGTGCAGTTATAACCACTTTAAACTGTTGAGTTGGATTTATAATCTTAAATGTTTATATGCAGACTGCAGTGTGAAAGAGTAACTCTGTGCCAAAATAAGACAGGAAGTTACATGTTTTTGAAGTTACATGCTTTGCAGGAAGTGAAACCAAAACCAGAGTCTGAGTGAAAGTTATTCTGAGGAGCTAGTCGGCAGGTGAAATGGGGTGCGATTGTGGTTAGCACATAGACATACACACACACACACACACACACACACTTAGTTAGAGGGATCATTTATAGGGGAAAGTTTAAATTGTTTTGCTTGGGGTTGCTTTCAGACTATATTAGGGGGAGCGAACATATTGGCAACTTTTGAAACTGTTGGAACTTCTGTTATGAAACCGATTATAATCATTTATACATAATTGCATTTTGTGCTTATTAAAGAGCTGTCGCTCCTTGGTCAAGTGAGGGTCAAAAACTTTTGGTTGGCGTTATGATCAGCCAATCTACTGTGAGTTTGACTGGAGCTGTGGAAGGATCGCAACACACGCTTACAAGACATGTATATCAGGTTATTTTTATGATCTTTTATTTGTTTACATTCTTTGATTAAGTTTTAAGTAGTACCATTTAAGTAAGACATTTATTCAATATATATTACACATCAGTTTCAGTTGTGTATCTGCTGGCCTTTGTCTGGGGAGAAGGTGAGAGGTGAGACAAAGTGCACCTGCAGTGATGACATAACCACATACATACACATAGTAGTAGGCCCATTTTGTGGTAAAGAGTTCAGATTTAATTCTGCTATAACTGTAAGAGTGCCGGCGGACGCGACCAAGCTGTTTCAGGAAACCGATCTGCTGGTTCCAGTGATAAGCGACAGCGGTGTGGGGGGAAAACATCTGCATGGAGGCGAGGACGCGATGTTCTTTTAATTGTGTCTCAAGTTGTCAAATAGAACATTTGTGGTTTTGAAGCTGATGTATGTGATGACGCAACGAGGGGGCGTCACAAAATATACTCTGATGCATATAAAACTGTAGTTTGATGTTAGGAGGATGAGATTGTGGGGCTCTCTGCTTAAGGAGTCAGCTCATTCTCCCACGCGTGTCTTTTCATTAAAAATCATCGTCTTTACCTTTTGGACCAGTGTGGTTACTTGCATTCCGCCTGTATTTACTTCCCTATATTTTTGAACCTTAACATTTTGGGGGCTCGTCCGAGGGGGAAAGTGAGACAGGACGGAGAAAGGTCCGAGGCGTCAGGCGCTCAGGCATTGGTCAGTGGTCAAAGTGAGTGACAAGCCGGCATACAACAAAAGGTAGGCACCACCTGTTGAATTTCAAAATGTGCCAGATTGGACATTACAAAATTAAAAGTCTACTCACTGAAATTACTGGTATATGTCTTCTTTTGATTTTGGTGAAAAGTTAAAATTGAAGTAATGACAATGAAATGTTGAAAATGATAGTACTGGGTAAAGAGAATAAGAGAAAATAAGTAAAGAGTAAAGAGAATAAGTGTATTTAAAGCAGTTGGACTGCAGAGTGAATTTAGAAGGATATTTTCCTACTCAGTTGTATATAGTATTTGTATTTCTATTTTATTCTATTGTATATATTATTCTATTCTATTTTATTCTATTGTACATTTTATTTTATTTTATTTTATTTTATTTTATTTTATTTTATTGCATTCCAGTGTTTTCTAATTTCTGCTACATAACTTTGCACTTTTGCTGTAACAAAACAAATTTCCCACCTGTGGGACTAATAAAGGCCATCTTATCTTATCTTAGATAATTGGTGAGAGTTGGTGACAGTTAAGTCTCAATTGAATATAAAGCCGGGCTTGGACATCAATAGAATTGCTTGTGTGATTTTAGGTGGTGTTTTCAAATTAATTAAATTATTTTAGGACGGGAGCTGGGCTCCTAGGACTGCACCAAGTTCAGGGGTGGGAACCCCTCCCTTTCCCAGACGTGGGAAAGGGTCCTCCGGCGTGAGGGTATCCCAGGTGGCCACTGCCAATGACTTGGGACCATTGGTTTAAAATAGCCCCTGGTATTTTACCAGGTTGTCGTCCGGGACGGCATTGTGCAGTTTTTGGTCAGTAGAAACCGGGTTTCGGGCGTGTAACCTTAACACTAGAATTACTGAGCCTTTTTTCCCTGGTGCAAGTCCCTACTACTAGATTTACTGGCCTGCGCAGATTTGCGTAAATTCCCCCCGACCTTAACACCTCTTGGCATCCCGCTGAGATTTTCACAGGTCGTCAGCTCCATTGTTCTCCTGCTTTTGTTGTGCAAACACACCCTCCCCCAACCCCTAACCATGAGAGATTCAAGTTTTTCCTTCCCTGCAAGGCTGCTTTCCTTCCTTACCTGCCTGCATGCCTGTCCATAAACATATATACACAGAGTTGTACATATATTTATATATTTATATAGCCACACCTTATATAATATGCATAAAGTCTAGTTATACACACAGACACATCTATATCATATATACACACACACACACACATATATATATATATATATATATATATGTATATATATATATATATATATATATATATATGTATATATATATATATATATATATATATATGTATATATATATATATATATATATATATGTATATATATATATGTGTGTGTGTGTATATATGATATACATGTGTCTGTGTGTATAACTATGTATATATGTGTGTATATATATATATATATATATATTTATATATATATAATATGTATATATATATAAAATGTTTGTATAGTGCACTTTCTATACCGTGCTCTGTCCACTTTTTGCAATGACAATGCAGATTTTCCACTTGTGGGACAAATAAATGCAGATTTGCTGTGTGTGTGTGTGTGTGTGTGTGTGTGTGTGCGCAACATTGGCATTTGTTTACTCAGATCCAAGGCAGGCCAAACCTCTGTGTTACAACCTAGATACAAAAGACAGACATTCACTATATATGGGTACACAAGTCTGTTTTATTTCAAAGTGTTTCAAACTTTACAGCGTTTGCAGATCCAGTGTCCATCATCCCTGCATTTGGCACAGGTGAATTTCTTACATGTTGCACAGGTAAATCTGCTGCGATTCCTGTTGCAGCTCTCTTGCACCTGGCACTGCGTTGTCTTTACAGTCCCTGGCACAGCAGCTGCAGCAGCCTGCCTCTGTGCTAAGATTTCCTTGTGCTGCATGAATCGGCAACGAAGTTGCTGAGCTAGAAGACGCAGAAACAATCTTCTTTTGCCTGTCCACCCTGTACATGCCTTGTACAAAATGTAGGCATTCACTGCCGCCAGGTCCAGCATATTGTAGAAAACCGCTACTGGCCACCTGCGTGTTGCTGATCTTACAGAATACATCCGTGCCATTTGGTCCAACACGTCTACACCACACTGTAAAAGCAGAGCGAGAGAGTCATGAGTATATGTTTTTTTCTATAGGCCTGTATAGCACACATCAGAAAACATTGTAGCACTGGTGTAAAATTGTACACACATTCACATACCTTCATGTGGTTGTAGTCTGTGATCGTGTTGGGTTTCCTCTTTCTGCCGTCACCGATCGTCACGTCTTGGTGCATGGAACTTAGAACACACACAGTCTTGTTTTTTTTAGGTGCATAAATTGTCAAGGACACACTGCCACTTCTAAGCACTGAAGTGGAGAATACCTCTCGCTTTGCAGTATCTTTTGCAAGTTGAGGAAGTTCACGCCGGACTTTATTCACCGTGCCCAGTAATGTTGTTTTGCGCTGCAGCAGTCTGTGCGACAGTGACAGTGAAGTAAAGAAATTGTCCGTTGTGACATTTCTTCCATCATCCAAAAACGGCTCCATCAGTTTCATGACCACGTTCTCTGCCAGCCTCTCTCCCTTCTGACGACTGGGGTCCTTTCCCAAGTAAGGAGATGCACTGCAGACATATTTGGTGTCCAAATCCGTGGCCATCCAGAACTTGATCCCAAATTTGTCTGGCTTGGTTGCAATATACTGGGTGAATGGACAACGAACCTTGGTAGGGAACAGCTGTTCATCTATGGTCATGTGTTCCCCTGGAGTGAAACTCTTAGCACAGTTCTCGTTGAAGCGTGTCCAGATGTCGGAGATCGCTGCAAATTTGTCTGTTTTCACCCGTTCTGCCCGCGTGTCCCTGTCATCAAATCGATGGTGTTGCATAATTGAAATGAATCTATCTCGGGGCATTGTCTCTTTGATTAGTAGCACCAGAAAACTTTCTGACCAGCAATCCACAATGGCACCAACAGGACACATGATTGCTCTTACAAACAGGATTGAAATGAATGCCATAAGTTCATGAACTTAAAGCATAAAGTCTAGTTATACACACAGACACATCTATATCATATATATATATATATGTGTATATATATATATATAATATAATATATATATAATATATAATATTATATATATATATATAGATATATACATATATATATGTGTATGTGTGTTTATGTATATATATATATACATACACACACACACACACACACACACGTAGATAGATAGATATGTGTGTGTGTGTGTGTGTGTGTGTGTGTGTGTGTGTATGTGTGTGTATACATACACCAATATTTTTGAATACACGTGTCCATATTTATGTTTCCAGATTGTTTGTATAGTGCACTTTCTATACTGTGCTTTGTCCACTTTTTTGCAATGACAATGCAGATTTTCCACTTGTGGGACAAATAAATGCAGATTTGCTGTGTGTGTGTGTGTGTGTGTGTGTGTGTGTGTGTGTGTGTGTGTGTGTGTTTGTGCAACATTGGCATTTGTTTACTTAGATCCAAGGCAGGCCAAACCTCTGTGTTACAACCTACATACAAAAAACAGACATTCACAATATATGGGTACACAAGTCTGTTTTATTTCAAAGTCTTTCAAACTTTGAAACGAACCTTGGTAGCATTTCTTGCAGCTGGCAACAACGGTCGTGCATTCAGTATAGTTGTGACTTCCGCAAAAAATGTGGTCAAAATCTCATGAGTAAGTTGAAGCATTTCTATCAGGCATTTCTGAAAGTTGTAACACAGAGGTTTGGCCTGCCTTGGATCTGAGCAACTCCGAGTGAGCAAATGCAAATGTGCCAGGCCTCAAGGACAATGGGTGGTTTGCACAACAAAAGCTGTAGGAGAAACAAGCTGACGACCTGTGAAAATCTCAGCAGGGGTGCTTAACACCTCGGGACTTGCACCAGAAAATAAAAAAGCCAGTAATTCTAGGGGGTATTGGGTTTAGGGAAGTTACGCAAATTTGCGCAGGATAGTAAACCTAGTGTTAAGACTTAAAATTTCGGGAAAGCCTTGGCTGAGGAAGGCCAAAATAGGGCTTTTCGGCAGGGGTTGAGTTGGTTGACGCTTTTAAATTGTGTTAGGGCACTAGAAATGAGGCCGCGGTCCGGGACCGATAAACGGTAAATTGGTCGCAAAAAACTCAGGGAGTTTTCCGCTGGGCGGTTATTATTAAATTTGTCGAAATTCGGTAGGAAGTTTTAAAAGGCCTAAAATCTGTGCAGTTGTAATTAAAAGGCAAGGCAAGTTTATTTATATAGCACAACTCAACAACAAGGTGATTCAAAGTGCATTACAGAGACATTGAAAACAACAGATAAAAACATGATTTAAAAGACGTCTTTGTAATATGAAATAAGAAATCCTTGTGTGGAGGGAGTCTCTGCATCAGCAGTGCACTGCCTGTTGACTTCTATTTTTAAATTGTGTGTTCACGTAAATGAGGCAGCTGCTGCGGAGCGCATGAGAGGATTGTTGCTTTCGGTTTCGTGTGTTATTGTTAAGGGATTTCTTAGGATTTTAGGATTTTTATTATGTTATGCTTAAAAGTACATTTCATTATCTAAATGTGTTGCTCTTTCAGTATTCAGCTTAAATGGGGAAGTTACACTCTGTGCAGACTCAACAGGAAGCCTGCAGCACAGTTCTATTTATCTCTTCCTGTACGTCTCTGAGAATGCTATGAATAAAAGGCTGACAACTATTGCACTGGGTGCAAGTCTCCCTGAGTCTCGACCGTGTACACATAAACCTGTCTGAGCCTTTTATTCCAACCTGGGTTGCAATACAGGAAAACTCCTGACATTTCTTGGTCCTTCGAGCCGGATGGGACACAGCACTTTTGTGTGACCCCACAGGAATGCCTCATCGAGCCCTGACGTCGTGAGAAGCCCACGCTGAAGTCTGTCGACAGCTCCTCTCTAGGTAGAGGATAAAGTCCAGAGACGTGAATTCGGGTTCTGGCAGCGTTCTTATAAGTGGTCCACGGCGGTGGGGGTCGATGAGGTAGACCTGAGAGACCGGCAGCAACCAGGTGAATATTAACACTCAGACACCTCGCGTAAAACGTTTAGGCTCGCCCAGAGGGGCTGGTAGCATTCCTAAAAGTAAACGCTTGCCTGAAAAAGGGCTGGAAGCATTTTTAGAAGGGTTTCTAGAAGTAAACGCTCGCCGGAAAAAGGGCTGGAAGCATTTTTAGGTGGATTTCTAAAAGTAAACGCTCGCCTGAAAAAGGGCTGGAAGCATTTTTAGAAGGGTTTCTAGAAGTAAACGCTCGCCTGAAAAAGGGCTGGAAGCATTTTTAGATAAACCTCGTCCATAAAACGTAGTACGCGTTGAAAAGGTATGTCGTTGTTTTATTTTTGTTGGTGGAATAAGTTGATTTTACAGCACAATAAGGAGGCTGAACTATTCCACTATTTTGTTTGCTGTGGCCACCCAAGTACTGGTGAAAAGAGAGAAACAGGTCGTGTTTCATCACGTAAAGGTGACACCGCTTTCAAGAATAGCTTGAAAGTAGAAGGCCGTGTCAACTACCTCTCTTGATTCTCGTGCCAGAGAAGGTGCCACAGTTGTGTAGGTGTAAAGTGTTAAGATTAAGAGGATTAAAATTGGTAACTCACTGCTGATGAGCAGTGGTTAGAAAAGAAATGTCCAGGAGCTGGACAAATTAGTGCATGTAGATGGAGAAATCCAAAGAAAACCTAAATGTCCCACGTGGGAGGGAAAATGCATTGACTAAATTATAAGAACCCTCCAAGCAGAAATAAATACTGAAAAGGAAGCTAAAAAGAAAACAAAGAGTACACAAGAGCATGGAAAGTGGAATGAAGTGGAATGAACAAAAGGTTAAATTAAGGTTAAATTAAAGTAGAGCTTATCTGCGATGAGCATGATAATAGGAGATAATAGGAAGGTTTACAACCTGTAAACTGGTATTAACAATGAAACATAGTTGGCATGACGACCGTGCCTAGAATGAATAGAATGCATGAAACCAGATAATTCACATGAAAATATATCAAATAAGAAAGAGAGATGCATAAGGTATATTAAGGCTGTGTCATTGTTCAGCCAAGGAAAATGTCTCCAGCTTGGGAAGGTGTGAAGCTGCAGATTCACACAGACCCGTGATGGATACATAATAAAATATAAACTAATATACTATTGTATATTAGTAGTAAAGTAGTGAAGTAGTGTATTGTAATATACTATTGCTGTTATAAAAAGGAGAAACAATACAATGATAACATTAATAATGACATACTATTAATAAGAAGAGGCACCTCAGTCAGTATGATGTGAGGTGGAAGATTGTTAAAAGTAGTCTGATTCAAGCTAAGGTGTGCTCAAACTCAGTACAATGATATACGAGATGAAAAAATAAGGAAATAACTACACTAATCAGGTGCATAGAGACACTTGACCTGCTGTAAACCTGTCATCTTAGATGAGACATTGTTAAGATGAAGAGCAGACCTATACTGACAACTAATGAGCCAAACCCGTATACAACAGCTAAAGCTACAGATTGAGAAGCTGAATTAAATAAATATGTGGACACTACCAAGCTAATGAGGAGCGGTGACGCGCATGGAGATGCTGGTTTTGCTCACTACAATTGTATAAATAGAGTTTGAATTCATTACTGTGGATGTACAGTGAGTGACCTCTATATATCTTGAAAAGCATGTCTGAAATACTCGTATGAAAGCATATTTTGAGTGATTCTAACTGTGTAAATGCTGTGAGTAGTAGGTTTTGAGTGATTGTGATTTGTACAAAATAATAAAACATAAGTAATAATAACATTACAAAGGTTCATAGTAGAGTGAGTGAACAAGTGGAAGTTTGAGTGTGTGTGATGATACCTGATGTCTGAAAGGGCTCTGTTCAGGAGTGTGAGCGTGACATAAAGGTGTTGGTTTAGATCAAGATTTAGCAGAATTAAAGAGGGTTTATAGACTATGAATACAAAGAGAAACAAAAGAGTTCGATTAGTCTGCAGAAACAGGAAATATGTATATAAATATATATGTGTGCCTGTGGTGTGTCAAGACAGCTCACAGAGAGAAACAGAACTCTATGAATAGAATGAATAGACAACACATACTCAAATTGTTATATGTGAAATTATTTTTGGAAAGGGTCAGAAGAGATAATTGAACTTAGAACTCAGTGATATGACGCATGAATTAAACCTTATTGCAATAACACTTGCAATGAAGAAAGCAGCTTACACTCAATAGCTAGGTTTCATTTGACGTAGACGTGACGTCGACGTAAAGCGCGAAATTTGACTGCGGTCGGAAGTGAAAAGATAAGCGCAAAATCACAGACAGACAGTACGCAAAATGCCTATGTCCCGTTGTGTTTACGGATGCTCCAGTAGGTCGACCAGAGAACCGATAACGGTATTTTAGGGTACCAAAAATAGCCCAACGAAGAGGAGAAAAATGGAAAATTCTAACCGAAAAACGTAGGAAAAAATGGATTTTAAATTTACGTTTACAGTCGGGAGGAGCAGAGTCTGCCATGCCGTGTCTGCAGCGACCACTTCGTCAGAGGTAATGTTATGTTTGCAAACGAACTTATTAGCATTAGGTTGTCGTTAAATTCTCGTTTACTTAGTGCTTTTAAGTTAGTAGTCTAATATTGACTGATTGGGACTATAGGCTGCCCAAGTGCTTTGGATGACGAAGAGTGAATGAGCTGCAATCACTTCTCCATCCTCCTTTGCAATTACCCAAGTCTTCAGAGGTGTCTCGTTAGACCTCTGGGAATGGTTTACCTTGAAACAAACAACTGTCACTCTAACGAAGTCCTAAGGATGTGGCATGTTTGTTGACGTTAAAGCCGCTACCGCTAACTGTTAGCGTGTTTAAGATAAAGCAATATAAGAACAAACACTCACCCTTGCAAACACAACTGTATCCATCACGGAGACGTTTTGTTCCAAGGTTGTGGACCACCCGCTGACAAAAAATTGTACGCCTCCAGACTCTGAAAGCTTTCATTTGCTGCCTAGTGTAGTAAGAAGTCTGGAGGACCAAGTAGTTGGTGATATCCACAGCCTCGATAGTAGGCAATCCTTTACTTCTGTGGTGTATTCGGACATTTTCAAAGAATACGGATCACGTCCGATATATTTTTTAACTATCTGTTTATATCTCTCCGAGAACGGGGTCTAAAGTTGCATAATTATTGTGCATAATTATTAGGCAACTTAACAAAAAACAAATATATACCCATTTCAATTATTTATTTTTACCAGTGAAACCAATATAACATCTCCACATTCACAAATATACATTTCTGACATTCAAAAACAAATCAGCGACCAATAAAGCCACCTTTCTTTGCAAGGACACTCAAAAGCCATGGATTCTGTCAGTGTTTTGATCTGTTCACCATCAACATTGCGTGCAGCAGCAACCACAGCCTCCCAGACACTGTTCAGAGAGGTGTACTGTTTTCCCTCCTTGTAAATCTCACATTTGATGATGGACCACAGGTTCTCAATGGGGTTCAGATCAGGTGAACAAGGAGGCCATGTCATTAGTTTTTCTTCTTTTATACCCTTTCTGCCAGCCACGCTGTGGAGTACTTGGACGCGTGTGATGGAGCATTGTCCTGCATGAAAATCATGTTTTTCTTGAAGGATGCAGACTTCTTCCTGTACCACTGCTTGAAGAAGGTGTCTTCCAGAAACTGGCAGTAGGACTGGGATTGAGCTTGACTCTATCCTCAACCCGAAAAGGCCCACAAGCTCATCTTTGATGATACCAGCCCAAACCAGTACTCCACCTCCACCTTGCTGGCGTCTGAGTCGGACTGGAGCTCTCTGCCCTTTACCAATCCAGCCACGGCCCATCCATCTGGCCCATCAAGACTCACTCTCATTTCATCAGTCCATAAACCTTAGAAAAATCAGTCTTGAGATATTTCTTGGCCCAGTCTTGACGTTTCAGCTTGTGTGTCTTGTTCAGTGGTGGTCGTCTTTCAGCCTTTCTTACCTTGGCCGTGTCTCTGAGTATTGCACACCTTGTGCTTTTGGGCACTCCAGTGATGTTGCAGCTCTGAAATATGGCCAAACTGGTGGCAAGTGGCATCTTGGCAGCTGCACGCTTGACTTTCTCAGTTCATGGGCAGTATTTTGCGCCTCGGTTTTTTCCACACGCTTCTGCGACCCCTGTTGACTATTTGAATGAAACGCTTGATTGTTCGATGATCACGCTTCAGAAGCTTTGCAATTTAAGACTGCTGCATCCCTCTGCAAGATATCTCACTATTTTTGACTTTTCTGAGCCTGTCAAGTCCTTCTTTTGACCCATTTTGCCAAAGGAAAGGAGGTTGCCTAATAATTATGCACACCTGATATAGGTGTTGATGTCATTAGACCACACCCCTTCTCATTACAGAGATGCACATCACCTAATATGCTTAATTGGTAGTAGGCTTTCGAGCCTATACAGCTTGGAGTAAGACAACATGCATGAAGAGGATGATGTGGACAAAATACTCATTTGCCTAATAATTCTGCACTCCCTGTAAACACCAAGCTCCTTTTTTTGTGTAGCTGACAGCTGGTAACTGTGCAGGGGCGGATCTAGCAAAGCATTAACAGAGAACGCTGGACATAAAGATATACTTTCCTTTCTTACTCTCATATAAAATATTTAGCTTTTATTAAATACTTATCTGAATCTTACAACCAAAGTTTGTATAATAATACACAAGATGGCTGTAGACCATTGTTCATCATTCAGAACACTGTGTAAAATGCAAAAACAAAAGTGAATGCATGTGTGAAAAGTGGTCCATAATGTAATGCTTCAAAGCGTGTTCATGCAAACATTGTCGGATCTGCCGTGGTACAATGGGACTTCTGCTCATGAACCTGTGTGCACAGCGTCTGCAAATCGGCGCTGTACGAAGTAACTTCATCTTTACACAAACTGTAAGCTGTCATCTGTGAAGCGTGAGCGGTGTTTGTTTTTACCATAGTTCATGGTGGAGAATGGCTGCTCTTCTGAGTTTTGCTCTCTGTAGCCGTATGAATGGCAACTACAGTGATTAGCAGCGGCATAGGCACACATAAATTTCTTCTGAAATTTTCGCTTTCTAGTTATGTGTGCCTATGCCAAGAGGCACACATATTACTATTCGTCGGATTTATTATTATGTGTGCCTATGCCAAGAGGCACACATATTACTATTCCTCGGATTTATTATTATGTGTGCCTATGCCAAGAGGCACACATATTACTATTCCTCGGATTTATTATGTGTGCCTATGACAAGAGGCACACATATTACTATTCGTCGGATTTATTGTGTGGATGCCCTCAAGGGCTTCCACACTATTGAGTTCCTGTTTCTCTTTATTGTGTGGATGCCTCAAAGGGCTTCCACACTATTGAGTTCCTGTTTCTCTTATTCTTTATCTTTATACTTTATTGTGTGGATGCCCTAAAGGGCTTCCACACAATTGTTTTCCTGTTTCTCTTTATTCTTTATTATTCCTGTTGCTTCCGTACGTTTTTCGGCACTTAACTACTCTTCCAGTTTTCAGCCGATTTTCTCAGTTCAAACTCTAAACTGTTCTGCTCTTTCTGCTAATTCCAGCTATGACTTTTGGTGTTTATTAATGTTATACTTTTTAAAATATTACACTTTTTTCCTTTAATTTGTCCCATTGAAATGAATGGGAAACTTCCACAATTCTGCTAAACTTGCTTGTTTTTGAAACTTAACTACGTTCTCATGCTTTCACCTAGAAACTCCATTCAAACTTTAAAATGTTCTCAGATTATTGGGCTATTGCTGTCTGATTCAGCTTTTTCAGATCTTCTACCGTTTTAATCTTATCTCTCTTTAAGTTTTCAGTTGCAAAATTGTGATTTTTCAGAAAATACATGCGTTGCTATGGTTGCTATGCAATTAAGTCAGAGTGAGTGCTGGTCCGTTCTGAATTTCTCTTCATGTCTAAACAACTTCTTGCTACTCACTCAATTTCCACTCAACCCCACAAATTATACATCAAAACGTAGGTATTTTTGCTGGCTTTCAGACAATGTCACTATCTTTATTGTGAGGTTTACCGTTTTTTTGCAATTTGCCTCGGAGTGACACAAGATCTGACAGTCCCCATTCAAAGTCTATGGGGAGGTTTGAAATTCAGAGCTGAAATTCTGTAACGGAGGCATTTCAATTGGCCATATCTCTTTAACAAAGCAAAGTTAGGACATGAGGCTTGTGCCAATATATCTTCAGACACTGCTGACACTCACAGTGGAAGCAGTTTTTACAATTATCTTACCGTTGAGCAATGAATTACGTTTGTTTGAGGGGTGGAAATCTGTCCTCCTCTCAGTTTCAAACGCCGAAAATGAAGCCGTTTCTCTCTCGTCATATCTCCGCGACGAAGGTAGAACGAGCTATGAAAATCGCAGTCAAAATACACCAAAGTCCGCTGATTCACCCAGTACAAGAATTATGCTGCTAGCCCTCCTAGTTTTGAGTTACACGACGTTTTGTAACTCCAAAAACGGCGTTTTTCGCCTCTCACCGCGATCTATTTTCTGACTGCCCAAGTATCTGTCTTTCAGACCGCCGCCCCTTTCCAGGTGGCGCAATCAGTAATGACACGGCTCTGCAGCTCAAAGGTCGTGGGTTCAATCCCACCTTGGTCCACGTTTTTTTTTCACTACAAATTTATACACTATCACAGACTTGTAATTTATATTGCTAATTTATTACAATTCTGCAAAGTTTTATGATTTTAGCAGCTTTTCTAATATGGACCTCAGATTCTTGTTAACGCTCCATGGCAGAACAAGTACACAGCCTGATGAAGCAGACTGAGGCAGTACCTCTGATTGGTGAATTTGAGCAGAACCAGGTTGTTCTTTCATTTCATTTCTTTATTTATTTCACACATGGTTCAACAGTGTTTCTTTTTCTACATACAGAACCTTCTGCCTCTTTTCAGCAGAAATTCTGCTCATTCACCTCAACTCTTGTGTTGGAGTGCCCTCTTGTGGCGCCTTTTGGTAGTGCCTTAGTAAACGTGAACACTCCAAAGAAGTGGTATCAGACTGGTTTGTAGTGGAGGAATTTGTTGCCAGTTTCTTTCATCTTTAATCCGTATTCATGTTGTAATGTAGTAGTACCACAATATGGCAGAACACTATGTTTTGGCACAATACTTTGATTTAGTATACTTAGCTTCTTCAGCTTCTTCACCCCTTTTCAGCAAATTTCATTTTTTTCAACCCTTTTCAGCACAAATTCCAGCTTTTATGGCTGTATTCAGAAAAAAGACAATCTTTTGAGGAGAAACTCTGCTGATTCATCTCTTTCAGCGCAAGTTTCTGTTCTTTGCCTCTTTTCTGCAGAAATTCTGTTGATTCACCTCTTTCTGCAAATTTTCAGCCATTTCACCTCTTATCAGCACAATTGTCAGCAGCTTCTGCTCATTTCAGCAAAATTGTCCGTCTCTCCACCTCTTCTTTGTAAGAATGACTTGGCTCAGGGAAATGAATAGCCGCCTTTGAGCAGAAATTCTGCTGATTCATCTCTTTTCAGCGCAACTTATTGCTTCTTTACCTCTTTTCTGCAGAAATTCTGCTGATTCACCTCTTTTCTGCAAAATTTTCAGTTTCACTTCTTCTCAGCACAATTCTCAGCAGCTCTGCTCATTTAGCAAATTGTCAGATTCTCCACTGTTTTGAGAGAAAGAGTTTGGTTCAGTGAGATGAGCAGCTGCCTTGAGACGAGAACGGCCAGGTTCAAATCCTGGTCATGGCAAAACCTGTTTTCAGTTTTCTCTTTTCTTCTGCCTCTTTTCTGCAGAAATTCTGCTGATTTACCTCTTTTCTGCAAAATTTTCAGCCTTTTCACCTCTTCTCAGCACAATTCTCAGCAGCTTCCGCTCATTTTATCTGAATTGTCGGTCTCTCCTCCACTTTTTGAGAGAATGAGTTTAGCTCAGTGAGATGAGTAGCTTCCTTCAGACCAGGAGGACAAGGATCGAATCCTGCTCAGGGTGCCATGTTTTTTTCACCACCATGCAACTTTTCATCTTTTTCAGCTTTTCAGCAGACAGCTTCAGCGTTAGCATCACACAGCATTTTCGCAGAAATGCAATTTTTCTATTATCTTCTAGTTGCTCCATTCTTCGCCGTTTAACTACTCTGTCAGTTTTCAGCCGATTTTCTCCGTTCAAACTCTGAACTGTTCTGCTCTTTCTGCTAATGACTGCTATGACTTTTGGTGTTTATTACTCTTATACTTTTTAAAATATTACACTTTTTTCCTTAATTGTCCTATTGAAATGAATGGGAAACTTCCACAATTCTGCTAAAACTTGCTGTTTTGAAACTTAACTACATCCTCATACTTTCACCTAGAAACTCCATTCAAACTTTAAAATTTCTCAGATTATTGGCTATTCCTGAGTGATTCAGCTTTTTCAGATCTCTCTACCGTTTTAATTTTATACCTCTTTAAGTTTTCAGTTGCAAAATTGTGATTTTCAGAAAATACATGCGTTGTTATGGTTGCTATGCAATTAACTCAGAGTGAGGGCTGGTCTGTTCTGAATTTTCTCTTCATGTCTGAACAACTTCTTGCAACTCGCTCAATTTCCACTCAATCCCCACAAATTATACATCAAAACGTAGGTATTTTTGCTGGCTTCGGAAAATGTCACTATCATTGTTGTGGGCGTTACAGATTTTGGCAATCTCCTCAGAGCACACAAAGTCTGAAAACTCTCCATAGAGAGTCAATGGAGAGTTTGTTAAATCAGCGCTGGAATTCTCTAATGAGAGGCATTTCGAATCGTCATATCTCTTTAACCAAACAAAGTTGAGACATGACGCTTGTGCCAATATATTTCAGACACCCCTGATGCTCACAATTCAAGAATTTTTTTCTCACCTATTACCGTTTGGCCATCAATTACATTTGTTTGAGGTAGGAAATTGGTGCCTTGCTCAGATCTCTTCAGATTTCAAACTCTGGAAATTAGGCACTTTTTTCTCTCGTCATATCTTTTTGATGGATTTCCACAGAGACCTGAAAATTCCATGACTGTTCACCAAAGCCTGCTGTTTCTTACGGTGAAAAATGATTTTGATGCTCCATATAGATTTAGAGTTACAAAACGTTGTTTGAGGCAAGTCAAGCAGTTTTGCTTTGCCTCTACTCAGTTACAGTGTGTTACAAGTCAATATCTTCAATAATTTATTTTTATCTCTGAATTATGAAGACCTGCAGATTCCCCCATCTCTTCTGAACAAAACGGTGTCAGAATGACCGTTCTAGCTCTACGGTTAGGAAATTATGGCCATTTGTTCGAGGGAATCCTGAATGTGAGAAATACACTGCAAACTCATAGCTGTCTCTCTGTCTGTGTGTGTAAGTGCTGATTACAGCAGGTGCAGCCAATTTAGCTGACCTAGATATACCAAGCCAGAGCTCTTAACAGCCCCTGTACACTTTGCTCTATGTGTATGTGTGTGTGTATATCAATATTTCTCCCATGTTAAAGTATTACTCCTCCATAATAGTATTTGTGCTAAATCAAAGTACTTCTACTACATCTTAGTACTTCTGCTCAATCATAGTATTTCTGCTAAATCATAGTATTTTGAAAAATCATGGTATTTGTGCCAAATCATGGTTTGGGGGCAGAACCATATATTAATTTTATTTAGATTACTACTAAGTGCAGGAATGTCTGTTATGTTATAGTTTATGTGCTGAATATAGTATATCTGCCAAATCATAGTATTTATCCCAAATCATAGTATTTATGCAAAATTACAGTATTTCTGCTAAAAAGCAGAAATAGTACCTTTTAGCAGAAATTTCTGTGAAAAGATATTATTTATGTTAAAACATAGTATTTCTGCTAAATCATAGTATTTCTGCCAAATCATAGTATTTGTACTTATTCATAGTACTTGTGCAAATCATAGTATTTGTACCCAATCATAGTATTTCTGCAATTGATCGTATTTGTGCCAAATCATGGTATTTTTTTGCCAATCATGGTTTGGGGCAAATCATGTTATTTGTGTCCAGTTAAAAATTTCTGTTATATTATAGTGTTACTACTAAGTCGTAGAATTTCTGTTATGTTATAGTATATCTGCTGATTATAGTATATGTGCCAAATCATAGTATTTATAGCAAATCATAGTATTACTGCCCAACATAGTATTTCTGCCAAATCATAGTATTCCAAATCATAGTATTACTGCAATTCCATAGTATTTGAGCGAAATCGTAGTATTTGTGCAAAAACATACTATGTCTGCAAAATCATAGTATATCTGCTATGTTATAGTATTACTACTAAGCATAGTATTTCTACCAAATCATAGTATTCCTTCAAAATCATAGTATCACTGCAATTTCATAGTATTTGAGCGAAACTGTATTTTTACTAAATCATGGTACTTGTGCCAAATCATAGTATTTTTTGCAAATTTTATTGAACCAAAACATTGTATTTGTACGAAGTCATAGTATTTCTTCTAATCATAGTATTTCACCCAAATCTCAGTAGTTGTGCTAAAACCAGTATTATTGCCAAATCGTAGTATTTGTACTGAAACATAGTATTTGTGCCAATAAGAGTATTTGTACTAAATCATAGTACTTGTGCCAAATCATAGTATTTCTGCCATATTGTGCTAGTTGTGCAAAAACATAGACTGTCTGCAAATCATGTATATCTGTTATGTTATAGTATTACTACTAAGTCACAGTATTTCTGCCAATTCGTAGTATTTGTACTAATCATACTAGTCGTGCCAATCATAGTATTCAAATCAAAATATAGTATTTGTACCAAAGCATTGTATTTGTACGAAGTACAGTATTTCTGCCAAATCATAGAATTAATGCAATTTCATAGTATTTTGAGGAATCCCTTTGTTATAGTATTACTTCTAAGTCATAGTATTTCTGCTTTGTCATAGTATTTGTACTGAAACATAGTATTTCTGCCAAATCATAGTATTACTGCTATTTCATATTATTTGAGTGAAATTACAGTGTTTCTGCAAAAACATTGGTTGGTATTGGTTTTAGTTACCTTTAGCGTATTGCTAGTTAGCAATAGCTATGGCAGCCCAGTTATTTTATTGTTTTGGCTTGTTCCTGCTTTTTTTTCCCCCTGCAAATTTTGTGAATTTGTACACTGTCATATCGCTGTATTACGTAATGGCTAAGTAGGAGGCTGACTGTCACTAAGTGCATCAGTGTACATAGGTCATCTCTTGTGTTGGAGTCCTCCTGTGGCACCTTTTGGGTAGTGCCTTATAAACGTGAACACTGCAAAGAAGTGGTATCAGACTAGTTTGTAGTGGAGAATTTGTTGCCAGTTTCTTCATCTTTAATCCGTATTCATGTTGTAATGTATAACTTTTGTAGCACAATACCACAATATGGCAGAAATACTATTTTGCACAATACTTTGATTTGGTATACTTTAGCTTCTTCACCCCTTTTCAGCAAAATTTCATTTTTTTCACCCTTTTCAGCGCAAATTCCAGCTTTTTTGGCTTTTTCAAAAAAAACCTCTTTTGAGCAGAAACTCTGCTGATTCATCTCTTTTCAGCGCAAGTTTCTGCTTCTTTGCCTCTTTCTGCAAAATTCTGCTGATTCACCTCTTTTCTGCAAAACTTTCAGCCTTTTGACCTCTCATCAGCACAATTCTCAGCAGCTTCTGCTCATTTCAGCAGAATTGTCCGTCTCTCCACCTCTTCTTTGTAAGAATGACTTTGGCTCAGGGAAATGAATAGCCACCTTGAGACCAGGAGGGCCAGGTTCGAATCCTGCTCAGTGGTGCAGTTTTTTTTTTCACCACATACAACTTTTTGCAACTTTCATCGTTTTTAGCTTTTCATTAGTATCATAGTATTTCCACAAAATATTTGTATTTCTGCTACGTTATATTATTACTGCTCATAGTATTTCTGCCAAATTTGGTATTTGCTCCAAAGCACAGTATTTCTGCCAAATCACAATATAACTGCAAAATAAAGGTTTTTGAGACAAATCATAGCGTTTGTGCTAAATCCTAGTAATTCTGCTCAAGAATTTCTGCTATGCTGAGGTGCTTTCTGTAGATTATAGTTTTTCTGCTAAATCAAAGTTTTCATGTAAATCATACCAAGTCCCAGTGTTTCTGCCAAATCATAAATCATAAATAATGTGGCGTTGTGGGAACAGCTAGTCCTCTCCCATCATGCCTTGGGACATGTGCTGCTGTTTAGATGTTCTTGTTTCATTGTTTATGGTTACGTTACTTTTAACTGTTGTCTTGAATGTTGTTTATACTATGGTACAAAGTCACTGACAGTGATTTTTTATAGGGAAGAATGCAGTACCATAAGTGAGTTCTGTTATGCTGTTATTGACCCTGAAGCACATTGTAGAACAAGCAAGTGTTTAATAAAAAGCTTCCTACCAGCTTGGGTGGAATTACAAGCTCAAGCTTTCCCTGTGTGCTTATTTGCAAGACTTGTATGTGCCATAATAATTTTAATAAAGCAAAGTTAAGATGAGAAGCTTGTTCCAATTCATCTTCAGACAGTGCTGCC